>NW_028261393.1:12890977-12975977 GCF_051295495.1 Thamnophis sirtalis | reverse complement strand
CATTCGCTGGCTGGGGAATTCTGGGAGTTGAAGTCCGGGCATCTTCAAGTTGCCAAGGTTGAGAAACACTGCTGTAATGGATGCAACTGGTATACTCTGAACAAAGACTTCGTTGGAGGCAACTCTTATCTCCTCCTCAAGCAAGACCTGAAGGTTCAGGAACATTTCCAGATTGAGCAACAGTCCCAACTGGATTTGCGCAATCCCATGTGGGACCAAAATGGAAGTTCTCCAGAACCACAAGGACCAAGCATCCGTGGTCAGCTGGTCTTATTAGAACCTCACACTTCTGGTGTTTCTTTATTTGAACTCATCAATCTTCATTCTCTGAGATTAACGATAAGGACCTTGAAGCTACATAGTATTACTAGGGCAGCCATACTCATCATGCACTCTGTCACATGAGCTGAGTTGGAAGGACGAAAACGCACAACAACTCTAGGCAGTGTAGCCTATGGGAGGAATTCAGACAATTGTTGTACCCCACCTTGAGCGCTGTTACAAGTAGAACAGCAAGGCGTTAATTGAAAAAATACAATGAAATAATTGTAATCCTGGCCACATAAGGAGGAGAACAGGTTGAGGAGATGGCTACAAAAATAATAGCAAATTATTCTGCAAATGTGAATCCTTACCTAGACCAAAATGTACTACAAAGAAAAGAGAATAGTTGTACTTCAAGGTTGAAATGGGGGGTCCTTGGTGTTCTCGGTGCTTGGTTGTTTTTTTGTAAATGTTCCATTACTCAAACTATGTAACATCATTAGTGCCAGGTGCACTGATAATGTAACCTAGTTTGGGTAATGAAACATCTCCTCAAATGTAGGACCTGTCCACTCACAGGAGAGTTGTTAACAGATTTCAGTAATCCAACATTTGTACATTATGAAACTGTGTCTGGAGGGGCGGGGATTAGAAAGGGTGAAAAAAGGTAAAAACAATCCCATGGGGACTGACTATCCCTAAAGAGCATCAGTATGTGGACCAGAGGTGGTATTCAGCCTGTTCTGATCGGTTCTAGTGAACCAGTAGCAGAAATTTTGAGTGGTTTGGAGAACCGGCAAATACCACCTCTGGCTGGCCCCGCCCTCAATCAATTCACTGTCTCTTGAGTCCCAGTGATTGGCTGGGTCTTCTTTTGTTACCCTGCACAGTAGAACAGAACTGGAAAGCAGGTTAGTGGGGTGAGGTGGGAATTAGGATTTTGCAGTATCCTTCCCCCAGGAATGGGGAGGGAATGGAGATTTTGCAGTATGCCCTGGATTGGGAAGGGAATGGAGATTTTACAGTATCCTTCCCCATGAGTGGGGTGGGAATGGAAATTTTGCAGTACCCTTCCCTTGCTACACCCACCAAGCCATGCCTACCAAGCCATGCAATGCCACGCCCACAAGCCACCCCCACAGAACCGGTTGTAAAAAAATTTGAATCCCACTACTGATGTGGACCATTGAAAGCAGGAGAACTTTGAAAAGGGCATGATTAACTAAACAACTGCTTGCAACCATTTCCTCTTTGTTTAATCTTCGTTTCCTCTCTCCCCTGCTCTCTTTTGTAAGCTCCATGGGGCAAGAAGCACTTTTCTTCTTTGTTACGGTACAGAGCATTAACAACACCTTGTGCGCTAAAATTATTATTCCTGTAATTATTTCCATTCTCTCAGTGGTTCCGTGGAAGTTGCTATCCCCTTGTGCCTCATGCTGACAAGAAGTGTGCCTTTGATGTCAAGCCCAACACATCACAGATCATAGAAACTTTTTATTGCTTATAGAGACAGTGCAAACCATGAATCGCTAGGAAGACACACACACACACACCGTGGATGGAGGATTTATGTTATTAAAAAAAAAACCGGTGAGTACTTTTAGTCATAGTACTAAAATGATCATTAAGGTTTCTGTGGCTTTTTCCTGTAAAATGCAAAGGACCCCACGTAGAGAACAAGCTAAGGGTAGCAAAATGCTGTGTTTTCTTTGTCTAATGGCTGTCAGGAGCATGAAGCTTATAAGCAGACGACCCAACAGTGCTGGGTCTCATAACTGGAGGGGACGAATCAGCATACAGGGAAGAAGTGCAGAAGGTCTCCGCATGGTGCTCAAGAAACAACTTACATCTAAATACTAGTAAGGCAAAGGAGATGGTGCTAGTTTTCCGGAAGCACAGAGAGGAACCTGCCCCACTGTATATCAAGGGGGGCTGTGTGGAGAGGGCTTCCTCTTTTAAATTCTTGGGAGTGCTTATTAGTCAAGATCTCACCTGGAAAAACAATGCATCTCTGGTGATTGGCAAGGCCCAACAGAGACTTCCGTGACCCGTCAAAAGCGCGGTCCACAAAAGCGCGCTCGACGAAAGCGCGCATTTGACGTCATCACAGCGCGATGAAAAAAATTAAACATTGAAATAAAAATAACATTAAAGCAAGCCGATTCACATAAAGGTAAGGGTTAGGTTTAGAATTAGAATTAGAATTAGAATTAGAATTGATTTTATTTGTAGGCCGCCCTTTTCCCTGAGGGGACTCAGGGCGGCTCACAGAAAACCAGGGAGGGGGGAATACAACACTAAGACGACAACACATAATAAAATAATAAGCAACATGCATACAACATTCGGGCGGGGTAATGGTCCTTATCCCCAGGCCTGACGGGCGAGCCAGTTCTTCAAGGCTGTGCGGAAGGCCTGGACGGTGGAGAGGGTACGAATCTCTACGGGGAGCTCGTTCCAAAGGGTCGGGGCCGCTGCTGAGAAGGCCCTCCTCCTTGTAGTTGCCAGCCGACACTGGCTGGCCGATGGAGTACGGAGGAGGCCTAACCTATGAGATCTTATAGGTCGTAGGGAGGTAATTGGCAGAAGGCGGTCTCTCAAGTATCCAGATCCACTGCCATGTAGGGCTTTATGGGTGATCAGTAGCACCTTGAAGCGCATCCGGAGATCGACAGGTAGCCAGCGCAGCTCGCGGAGGATAGGTGTAATGCGGGTGAATCGGGGTGCACCCGCGATCACTCGCGCGGCTGCGTTCTGCACTAGCTGAAGTCGCCGGATGCACCTCAAGGGCAGCCCCATGTAGAGCACGTTGCAGTATTCCAGCCTAGAAATCACGAGGGCCCGAGTGACTGTTGTGAGGGCCTCCCGGTTCAGGTAGGGTCGCAACTGGCGCACCAGGCGTACCTGGGCGAATGCCCCCCTGGTCACAGCCGCTATATGATGGTCGAATGACAGCTGTGGATCCAGGAGGACTCCCAAGTTGCGAACCCTCTCTGAGGGGTGTAAAATTTGACCCTCCAGCCTGAGTGTTGGATTAGTGGCCAAATTTTTGGGAGGGAAACACAACAGCCACTCGGTCTTTTCTGGGTTGAGCACAAGCTTGTTAATCCTCATCCAGTCCATGACGGCTTCAAGCCCCCGGTCCATTACGTCAACCGCTTCATTGATTTGGCACGGGGCGGACAGATACAATTGAGTATCGTCCGCGTATTGATGGTATCTAATCCCGTGCCTACGGATGATCTCTCCCAGCGGTTTCATGTAAATGTTAAATAGTAGGGGGGATAAGACCGAACCCTGCGGCACCCCATATTTCAGGGGCCTTGGGGACGATCTCTGCCCTCCCACTAACACCGACTGCGACCTGTCCGAGAGGTAGGAGGAGAACCACCGTAACACGGTGCCTCCCACTCCCACCTCCCGCAGTCTTCGCAGAAGGATACCATGGTCGATGGTATCGAAAGCCGCTGAGAGGTCAAGGAGGACCAGGATGGAGGGATGTCCTTCATCTCTGGCTCTCCAAAGATCATCCATCAATGCGACCAAGGCGGTTTCAGTGCTGTAACCGGGTCTGAAGCCTGACTGGAAGGGGTCTAGGTAGTCTGCTTCCTCCAAGGACCGTTGGAGCTGGAAGGCCACCACCTTCTCAACAACCTTCCCCAGAAAGGGGAGGTTGGAGACCGGGCGGTAGTTGTTAAGGACAGCTGGATCTAGGGATGGCTTCTTCAGAAGGGGTCTCACCACCGCCGCTTTTAGTGCGGCGGGGAAGTTCCCCTCCCGAAGAGAGGCGGTTACAACCGCCTGGATCCAGCCTCGTGTCACCTCACTGCAGTTAGAAACCAGCCATGAGGGACACGGATCCAGAGCACAGGTGGAGGAACTCACAGCTCTCATGGCCTTGTCCACATCCCCGGGGGTAACCTCCTGAAACTCAACCCAGAGCTGTTGAACTTGATCCCCCTGAGTCTCGGCTGGAACTGCGGGTGTGGAGTCCAAGTCCGTCCGAAACCGAGCAATTTTGTCCGCTAAGAATTGGGCATATTCTTCAGCTCTGCCCTGCAAGGGTTCCCCCGCCTCCCTTTTGTTCAATAGGGAGCGGGTTATCCTAAACAGGGCGGCTGGGCGGGACTCAGCGGATGCGACCAGGGAGGCTATGTGTGATCTTTTGGCTGCCCTAAGTGCCCTAGTATATTCCCTGGTGCAGGTGGTTACCATTGCTCGGTTCGCTGCGGACTTATCGGACCTCCAACGGTGCTCTAGGCATCTCCTCCGGCGCTTCATCTCCCGGAGCTCCTCGGTGAACCAAGGAGGTCTCCGGGATCCGCCGCCTCGGAGGGGCCGCAGTGGCGCAATCCGGTCGAGGGCCTCTGACGCTGCCGAATGCCACGCAGCAGCCAGAGTCTCTACCGGACTGTGGGCGAAAGTATCAGGAATAACCCCAAGCTCTGTCTGGAACCTTACTGGCTCCATAAGACGCCTGGGGCGGAACCACCTGGTCGGTTCCTCCTCCCTACAGTGGGGGTTTGGCCTCCGGAAGTCGAGCCTCAGTAGGCAATGGTCTGACCACGACAGGGGTATGATGTCACTCCCCCTCAGACCAAGATCACACATCCACTGCTCCGAGAGAAATACGAGGTCAAGCATGTGTCCCGCTGAATGGGTTGGGCCTCGGATTACTTGAGTCAAGCCCATGGCTGTCATGGAAGCCATGAACTCCTGCGCCCCATCAGAGTTTTCACCGAGCGACGGCAAATTAAAGTCCCCCAGGACCATCAACCTAGGGAACTCAATCGCCAGCTCGGCTACTGACTCGAGGAGCGAGGGGAGGGCTGCTGCAACGCTGTTGGGAGGCAGGTACGTTAGCAGCAAACCCACTTGACCCTTGAGGTCCAACTTTAACAGCAAAGACTCACACCCGACAATCTCCGGAGCAGGGACCCTACGAGGAACTAACGACTCCCGGATAACAACGGCCACACCTCCACCCCTTCCCTGGGCTCTCGGCTGATGCAGCACCTGAAATCCTTCTGGGCACAGTTCTACAAGGGGGACTCCTCCCTCTGGGCCCAGCCAGGTCTCAGTAATACATGCCAGGTCTGCCCTCTCGTCTAAAATTAAGTCCCGGACGAGAGGTGCTTTATGTACAACAGACCTGGCATTTAGCGACAACAGCCTGAGACCAGGGTCCTGATTACTTGCGCCATCTGGTCTTGGAGTGGGGCTCCTAGGGCCGGAAGGAGGGATCTCTGTGATGTAGCGAACCCTCCTTCCCCGGTAATGGCCTGCCCTAAAGTCCCCGCCGTATCTGCCCCTCCCTGTTACGACCGCAATACCCCGACCCTCTCCCGTGTCTCTGGTCCCCTCAGCCACCCCCATGGCCCCCGCAACTCCCGGCAGGTCCTCCGAATCATACATACTCAAACACTCCCCCAAACAGTCCCCACGTAAAAGTTAAAAAACACAAAATTTACAACAGTATGATCATAAAAAGTGGGACATTCAATCATCTCATACGTATCTCATACATAACCCATGCAAAGGAGGAAGAAAAAGATAAAAGAAAAGGAAAGAAATTATAAAATGCGCAAGTTCGTTAATTTAAGGTGCGAGTTCAGGCTTCCAGGGGTGGTCTCCCCAGTTCCACAATCCTCCTGTAAGCAAACAGGGGGCAGGGGTGGGGAGGCGATAAGGACGCCAAAGTACAATGCCACTGCCACCACGTTGATATTCTCCCCCTCGCCGCCGAACAGCTGGTACAAAAGATGCAGCCCGGAATCCGCCAGAGTCGCCCAAGCCTCCGTAATCCGAGGCTGCAGCGTCCTGACGGCCCAAAGATAGTCCTGGGGATGGGTGCACAGTCGTGGGTCGCTCCCATCGCAAGCCAGCATAGCTAGAAAATGGAACAAGCGACGGAGCCCCCACAGAGCGCCACCGCCATTTCCACTCCACAGTTCTACTCCAGAGGTAGTCCCTAGCGCCAGCTGATCTATTTTTGGCTCCCTGGGTCTTAGGCTTTCCGGGTAAGTTATTTGTATTATATTTTAGAGATGTTGGAGATGTTGCTCGTGATTTTTCCAGCATTTCGTCGGCAGGCTGCCCTACAAGCTGCCTTGCCTCCCCAGCCTCATTCGAGTCACCCACCTCCTTTAATAACAGTAATCCTCCGGAAGCAGTAAACACCAGGGTCCTCTCGATCAGCAGAGGGAATAGGGCCAAGGCTAGGACCGTAAAAGTTCGCAAAACGCTGGTCCGGAGTTGTTTGTCAATGCCTGAGACGCCTAGGTCCAAAAACGCCGAAGCGGAGCCTTCAGCGAAGCGCCGCCATTTCCGCCCGCCCAACAGCTGCAAAGCACACTCGAAGCTCTCTCCGGCCGGTCGAAGCTCTCTCCGGCCAGCTGGCTCTCAGACCGCGGCCAGCGTCGGACCCCCAAGAAGTCGTTCGTACCCTGGCCTCCCAAACGCTCTCCAAACGCTCTCCAACACTCCGAACGCTCGGAACGCTCTCCGATGCCTTCCAAGGCCAGCTGGGTCATCAGCTGGGTCGCGGCGTCTTCCGAGCGGCTCCCGGGCGGCGTCGGCGTCTTTCTCAAAGAGCAGCCTTGGAGAGCAATATCTCTCCAGTCTGCTGCCAGCGCCAGGCCCCCGAGGAAATTGCTCAGACCCTGGCCTCTCTCCAGCTCAATTTCTGAGGCCAATTTCTCCCTTTTTTGGCTGTTTTCCCTGTACGGACGCCAGAGCGGTGGACTCGGCAGACATGTTCCTAGGGTTAGGGTTAGGGTTAGGTTAAGGGTTAGGGTTAGGTTTAGAGCGTTAGGGTTACGTTTAGCGTTAGGTTAAGGGTTAGCGTTAGGTTTAGCGTTAGGTTAAGGGTTAGGTTTAGGGTTAGATTTAGGGTTAGGTTAAGGGTTAGGTTTAGGGTTAGGTTTAGGGTTAGGTTTGGGGGGGTTAGGGTAAGGTTTTCGCTTTATTTTTACATTTATCGATCACAGCGCGATGTTTTCGTCACGCTGTGATGACGTCACGTACACGCTTTCGTCGAGCGCGATTTTGTCGTCCACGGTTTTGTGGTGGAACCGAGACTTCATTTCCTTAGAGTACTGTGAAAAAATCAGGTGGAACAACGGCTAATGACCTCTTTCTATCGGTCCACCATAGAAAGTGTCCTCACATATTGTATTACAGTATGGTATGCTGGTTTAACAGCTGCGGACAGGAAGGCACTACAGAGAGTGATCAATTCGGCACAAGAAACCATTGGTTGCCCTCTAACACCACTGGGTGACATCACAAGGTCTCGCTGCTTTAGCAGAGTAAGGAAGATACTCAAAGATGATTCACACCCTGGTCAGTGTCTCTTTGCACTTCTACCATCGGGCAGAAGACATCAAAGTACAGCCAGTCGAACAAACAGGTTTAAAGATAGTTTCTATCCTTGGGCTGTGAGGCTTTTAAATACAACCACAATCACTCCATGCACATGCTAGTTTTTCTTTTCTTTTTTGTTACAATTTTGCACCAGTGAGGTTAAAACCAATTTCCTTGTATTTAACTGTAATGACAATAAAGATTATACTTATACTTATAACTTGTTTTCAAGGTCTGTCTAAAGCAAGCCAGCTGTAATATAAGATGCACTTGCCCATTCTTCTTTCAAAGCATATAAAGAGAATAGTTTCCAGAGGGGCACAATAGCAATAGCAATAGCAATAGTAATAGCAATAGTAATAGCAATAGCAGTTAGACTTATATACCGCTTCATAGGGCTTTTAGCCCTCTCTAAGCGGTTACAGAGTCAGCATATTGCCCCAAACAATCCGGGTCCTCATTTTATCCACCTCGGAAGGATGGAAGGCTTAATCAACCTTGAGCCGGTGAGATTTGAACAGCCGAACTGCAGAACTGCAGTCAGCTGAAGTAGCCTGCAGTGCTGTATTTAACCACTGCGCCACCTCGGCTCTTTTTAAGCAAAGTGTTTCATGTTCCCAGCAGGGGTGTCCAACCCTGGCAACTTTAAGACCTGCTGCGAACTTCAACTCCCAGAATTCCCCAGTCAGCTATGAATCCTATGAATTTGGGGAGTTGAATTCCACAGGTTTTAAAGTTGCCAAAGTTGGATACCCCTGTTTTAAAGTTTAATTTATTTCTCCCAGAAGTAAATCTTTAGGGAAGCCTACTTGCAAAGAAGTGTGTGATGATAGTTAAAGACGCTGAGCTCGTCAGCTGGATAGCTGAGAGCCTAGGTTTGAGACCTGGGTGGCACGTGATGGGATGAGCACCCCTTACTTGCCCCAGCTCCTGCCAACCTAGCAGTTTGAAACATGCAGATGAGAGTGTCAGGGTTCCAGGTAACACCCCTAACGAAAGAAGAAGACTGTGGGCCTGGACTCAGCTGGAGAGGAATTCACTGTAAATTAAATAAAAGGGGTTTATGGGAACGAGGACTCGGCTTCATGCTGCTGGGGAAGCCTAAATCAGAACAATTTCAACTAACCGGAAATTGAGCTCCCTTATTGGCCCTCTTTATTTGCACCTTTTCCTCGTTCAATGGGGCTTTCATTCCCCCCCCCAAAAAAAGGATTTTATGTGCAGTATTGATGATGGGATGAATGAGCAGCATGATGGCCTAGTGGTGAAGATGCTCACCTCCCACTCGGAAGATTGAGAGTTCAATCCTCGGTAATGGCAGATGTTTCTCTCCTAGAGCACGAAGAAAAAAATATCTGCTGTGAACGCCGCAGGGCATCAGGAAAGGCATACAGCCGGTAAATGCAATCTCTATCCAGTCGCCCCAATTTTATCCTGAATTAAGGGATTACAGGGTGATAAAAAGGGAGTTATTGGGGTGGAACAAGGCCTACACCTCTCTGGCCCACTCATTCTTTTAAGGTCTGTGCAACTGAACTCAACTGAGCATCCTTAATGTGATAGTACAGAGGAAATCTCCCCAGATTCTGCCACCAGCAGCACCAGGGTTTCTGCGCTGAAAAAAAGATTTCTAGGTTGTCTCTCTTCTATAATTGATCGTGCCAGGCTTTTTTTTCTTTTCTAATTAAACCTGCCCTCTCCTCTTCCCTCCCAAAATACTCAAACCCAATAAGTTCCTAATTTCTACTACCCAACCAATTAATCATTATAATTATTCCCCATCCAGACTCACCTAAGCATGGACCAAAGTCTTCAAACGCTTATCACCACCATTGTGTGTGTGTGTTTGTGTGTGTTTGTGTGTGTGTGTCTTTCTTTCTAATATGTGACTTGCTGATTATTGTTCTGCATGCACATTGGAAGCTGAGACAGCCTGAGCACTTAAGAACTCAACCATCCATGCAACTGACCCATCCATCTGTGGGAGAGCAGTGGGATTTGGGAGGACATTTATTTATTTATTTATTTATTTATTTATTTATTTATTTATTTATTTATTTATTTATTTATTTATTTATTATTTATTTATTTATTTATTTATTTATTTATTTATTTATTTATTTATTTATTTATTTATTTATTAGACTTCTATACCGCTTAATAGGGCTTTTAGCCCTCTCTAAGCGGTTTACAAATTTTTTAGCAAATTGAGTCAGCAACTTGCCCCCACAGTCTGGGTCCTCATTTCACCCACCTCGGAAGGATGGAAGGCTGAGTCGACCTTGAGCCGGTGAGATTTGAACCACTGAACTGCAGATCACAGTCAGCTGAAGTGGCCTGCAGTACTGCACCCTAACCACTGTGCCACCTCGGCTCCCCATAGACATCCCCTATGGTCTATAGTTCAAACAGAGGCAAGCCACGCCTATACTTTAAACACCTATGCCTTGAATCAAAAGGTTTCGTGTTTCAGCTTGGAGATTAAAATGTGTCTAGTTTATAGACTGCATTGAGTCAGGGAGACCAGTATTTCTAACTCGCTGGCTGAGTTCATATATACTACATTCAGAGGTGGTTGGCTTTAAAGCATGGTTTGTTGACTAATAGTAATCCATAAACAACAGTTGAGTAACTTCAGTAGCTTGGTGATATATATATAAATCAGCCCCATACCATCAGTGAAAAAACATCTTCCTGTTTTGTTCACTAAGCAGCTTTTAAAAATAAAAGATCTAGAAAGTAAATTGTCCTTCTCTCTCTTCCTCCCTCCCCCCTTCCCCCCCTCTCCCCCCTCTCTCTTTTCTGTGTTACTTCTTTTGCACATGGTGCCATATTTTTATTAATAACTGGAAATGTTCCAAGCAAAAGGTAGGCAGCATTTTTCAGCCCAAAGATCATTCCTGAACAGAAGAAAGAATTGGCTGAAATAACGCAACCAAAGACAGAATAAGATAGAGATAGGATCAAAATATGAAAGGCTCCATGTCCCCCCCCCCAAAAAAAAACCCCAAACTGAGCATAAAGGCATCTCACGCTTTTTCAGTATTTTCCATTTTTAAAAAAACAACAAGCAAAATTAGAACTGCCAGCACACAGACATAAACATTCTCACAGCTATCATATTAAGCTTCTGTATTATATATCTGCTGCTTTGTACTTTAAATGCTGGAGCTTTAGAATAATGTTTTTTATTGTTGTTGTGAGCTGCCTAGAACATCATGGGAATATTCAGGGTAGAAGTGACTTAAATAAAATAATAAAATAAGGGTGCTGGGGCTGACACTTCTGCTGGGACAAATTCCTGGTCCTGATATTGGTCCTGTGCCAAATACCTGGGAACTCCAGGCCCATTTGTGGGTGGAAGATAGAGAAAAGGACGTATCTCCATAACGATCTCAGATGCGGGCTTGAACTTAAGAGAAAAGAATCCTTTGAAATAGTCTTTCCCAATCCAATGTATTCCAGTTCTGCTGAATTGCAGCTCCCTTAATCTTTAGTCAGCTGATTAGAAATACAGGTAGTCCTTGATTTACAACAGTTTGCTTAGTGGCTGTTTTGAAGAGCACTGAAAAAAGAGACCGTTGTTCGCAACTTACAACTATTGCAGCATCCCCATGGTCATGTGATCAAAATTCAGATGCTTATCAACTTGCATGTATTTATGACGGTTGCGATGTCCTGGGGTCATGTGATAAACGTGGGCGACCTTCTGACAAGCAAAGTCAATGGGGGATCCAGATTCACTTAACAACCATATTACTAACTTAACAACTGCAGCGATTCACTGATGGCTGCTGCTGTGTTGCAATATTTTCAGGAAGGGCTTATTTTGGGGGGAGGGCTTATTTTAGCACATGTGCTCAAAAGCCTAATTGGGCTTATTATCCAGGGAGGTCTTATTTTCAGGGAAACAGGGTATTGCTCTGCCGATTAAGAGCTTCCATGAAATTTAGGATAAACGCAGACTGTTGTCTTGAATAAATAAGAATGAATCTGAAGATGTTCTAATAGAGGAGAATATATGTTGCTCAGGGTTGAACTATCTTCTGTGAAATCCTGCTTCCATGATGATTCAAGAGTCTTCTGTGGTGTTCTGATCTAGGCTTCCCAAGAGCATGAAGCAAACTCCAAAAAACCCTTTTATTAATTTACTGTGAATTCTGTTCCTTCACATCCAGCAAAATCTTTCAAGGGAGGATTTACAGTCACAGACCTTATCTGGCTTGGAGAGCTGACAGGCTGATATTTGCAAAACTTGGCAAGGAGTCTCAGAGAGTCACGAACCAATTAAGCGAACTAATTGTCTCCTGAAAACTCCACTCCCCTTTTGCTCCTCTTTTATTTCCTCTGGGAGAGGCCATTCATCGTCCACCTGTGGCCTTACTCCCAAGTCAATCCTTGTTCTTTAGCTGTTCCCTTCGTCTGGCAACTCTGTACATGCACACACTGGGAACAGTCTCCAGCTGTTCGTCTGCCTCACTGATGTCTGATTCCAAAGGCAACTGATAACTGTCAGATGGCTCTGGCTCCCGCTCTGCCTCCGACATAGAGCCCTCATCAGAGCCTTCCCCAGACTCCAGGACTGGCCCCTGTTCCTCCCCAACCTCCTCACTGTCCAAATCTGCTCCCAGCTCTGCTGGCCGCTGGGGGCCACTAGGCTTTGCTGCTCTCTGAGCTCGGTAGTTTCATTGCAAACCTTTCATTATACAACTTGATAACGTCAGCAGGAAAACAACAAAGCTCAGACCGATTAGATCTCACAGGTTAGGTCTCCTCCAGATTCCATCTGCCAGCCAATGTCGGCTGGCGACCCCCCGGGGGAGAGCCTTCTCTGTTGCAGCTCCAGCCCTCTGGAATGATCTCCCTGTCAAGATCCGGACCCTTACTACCCTCCCGGCCTTCCGCAAAGCCACCAAGTCCTGGCTGCTCCAGCAGGCTGGGGGGCCTGTGAAACATCCAGCTCCACAGAAATTGTGAATGTTGCGGTTTTTGTTTTTAAAGTATTGTCTTTGTCTAGTTTTCCCCCTTCCCTTGTCTATTGTGAGCCGCCCGGAGTCCTTCGGGAGACAAATAAATACAAGACAAATAAATACAAGACAAATAAATACAATACAACAAAGCTCAGAGAACACCAAGGACTCTCCTGAAGATAATCTATTGGATATTATTTTCATTGACTATTATTATGGCATTCAATAATACTTACTAGTCTCATATCTACACCTTTTTTTCGCTAGAATGCTCAAGAATTATTCCTTTTGAAGGCATTCTGCAGGAGAAATTCTGGTAGACCTTCCCCCCACCTTTAAGTGGCCACACTTCTGTATCTATCCCAGAATCCAACAAACCAATGCAAAGAGGGACTAAAAAAATAAGTGATTGAAATATAAATGAATGAGGAAACTAATGAAAATATGAATATTAAAGACAAATGGATTTTTTAAAGGTGCATATTCTTCAACATTGACCTTTGATATTCTGCTTGTTTTGATTTGTTGCACCTTCCAGATCTGCATTTTATTAACTGCTTTATTGAGTTTGTATGTGCTTTAGAAATATTTCTACTCTAAAAATTCGATAGTGAAAATAAAGGTGAAATGTAATGAGAGGGAAGAACTCACTCAACCCGCTTTTGCTTTGTATGCAAAACAGTTAGGTAGATCACACTGAATGGATGGACTCATATTATTATCTGGAGTATCTGATGTTCCTGTAACAGATAAATATGAAGCTTCTGTGAAATGGGCGTATCATGGGCAGAAGTGAAATTGCGGCAGAGTATAAAAGTTAGATGGGTGTTGACTTGCAAGGATAGGACATAAGGATATTTAGGCACAATTATATAAGCAAGCACCTGTTCATTCTGTTTTATAATAATAGTGTAAGATCAGGGTCAGAGTTTGTCACCCAGAAAGTTGTAAACTGTTTGACTTTTGTTCTGCTTGAAATTATTTTTGAGATCTATTTGTAACTCGATCTAAATCTATCTCAGAGCATTTGGATGTAATATACCCATTAGATCCACCTGCCAGGCCAACTTGCAAAATCCATCCACCCATCCGTCCACCCATCCGTCCATCCATCCATCCGTCTGTCCATCCATCCAACCATCCATCCGTCCATCCATCCGTCCATCCATCCATCCATCCATCCATCCATCCATCCATCCTTCCATCCATGGGTGGGTTCCTACGTGAACTGGTACCAGTTCACTCACGCACACGCTAGCTACGTGTTGCTCGTGCATGCACAGATCGTTGTAAATGGTTGTGCGCATGCGTGAAGACCATTTAAAGCTAATAAACAAGATGCCAGGAATAGAAACAGAAACCGGGGAACCAGTTCAGGGGTATGGCCAGCCTGCATGGCTGCCGGTTCTGCAACCCAGGCCAGATTACCACTACTGGTTAAGCTAAACCAGGCCAAACCAGGAGCAACCCACCTCTGCATCCATCCATCCATCCATCCATATCACATGAATTTCAACCGCAAATGGCTTTCACATTCCTTCACTTTCCACCTTCTGGATGCTTTGGTCTTTAGCTTCCTACAGGCCAAGTGTCAGGGTCCCAAGTAACAGACGCAATGCAATCAAACCTCTGAGGCGTAGGTGCTCCTCGAAGTACAGATTTATTAGACATGTCATATTGGCACATTTGGTGAAAACCCAATTCTGAAGGCCCCACAGTTTTCCCTACCCAAATTAAAAATCAAAGTTTCCCCCCCCCCAGTCCACATGTTCATCATATGGTCCAATCCGGTCAAAACCCCAACCCCAGTTGGTTTCAGTCCACGCCTTCCAAACACCTGGTGAGAACGCCCTTGGTTCCCAGAAGAAAGAATTTTATTGTGGCTACAAGTCCCCAGCTCTCTCTATTCCCCCTTCCTGTTCCCACAGCTCTAACCGGTGTAGCTGTGGCAGCCCTGAATATGCTCCAAAATGGTTTCAGGGTTGACACCATACTAACTAACCAGGAAGTTGTGTTTCTGTACATCTAGAGGGCTCACGACTGAGATAGGAATGATAAATGACATTCTAAAGACTTGACGTAGGTGATTCATTTGATAAGATGGATGGATGGATGGATGGATGGATGGATGGATGGATGGATGGATGGATGGATTTTGCAATAAAGAGACATTTTAGAAGCTGGTGTTATTCATATTCTACACTATTGAGTTTAGTCCTCAATTTATGTTCCACTATAGTGAAATATGTGGCAAGCCTGGGATCTGTAAAGTATTTGAAAATGCTTTTACTTGGTACACTTTTTTTGACTAGAAGAACTGTACTTATTGTTTCCTAACAAGGATTATTCCTTTTTTTTCTTATCCGCAAACTCGCTAACTTGTCAAAAGCACATCTGCTGACATGAGAAGTTAAGCCAAAAATAAATAGAGATAGAATAAGTAAATAGGTGAAGGCAGGACAAACACTGCTCTCGGTTTAATGTAAGTTTAGTCAAAATTAAATTAATTAATTAATTAATTAATTAATTGTATCTTTAATATGCATGTAGCTGCAGTGGCGCAGCAGTTAGAGTGCAGTACTGCAGGCTGCTTCTACTGACTGCCGGCTGCCTGCAATTTGGCAGTTCAAATCTCACCAGGCTCAAGGTTGATTCAGCCTTCCATCCTTCCGAGGTGGGTAAAATGAGGACCCAGATTGTTGGGGGAAATAGGCTGACTCTGTAAACCGCTTAGAGAGGGCTGTAAAGCACTATGAAACGGTATATAAGCCTAAGTGCTATTGCTATATAGTTAACGATTTCCCTCTTCTGCAACATTAAACATGGCACTCAGGTGATATCATTGAAAGGGTTCCACTGGTCTAAATAGAAACCTGGGGTTTCAACATAGGATCATAGGGCTGAAAGGAACCTTGGAAGCAGTGGTGGGTTTCAAAAATTGTTCGAACCTACTCTGTAGGTGTGGCCTGCTTTCCGGGTCCACTGGTGGAACCTCTTCTAACTGGTTCGGTAGATTTGACGAACCGGTTGTACCGAATAGGTGCGAACTGGTAGGAACCTCTGCTTGGAAGTCTTCTCCTCCAATCCCCCCTGCCCAAGGCAGGAATCCCTATATCACAACAAAGTTTACAGTCCCATGAGCATTTTGCCTGGGATTTCTCCCTGTAGATCTTACTGGGATTTTCCTTTGAAGTTAATATCCCTAAGAGGGGATTGTTAATGAAAAACCATCCTTGTGCTCTTTGCATTGGAAACCATATTTGTTCTTAATTGGAAAGCTTAAGCACAAGCTGATGGGCCCACTACTTTGAAAATATCAAGCTGTGCATTTGCTTTAGATACTTAAATACAACTCAGGGTTCAGATCACAGCTTCTCCATGGCAGCTAAATAAGTAACACATTCATAGTTTGTAAACTGTTTCTCACAGCTTGTTTATTTAGGGTTATAACTCAAGTCAGGCTCCTTATGGAAGCGTGACTCATTGTTTAATGTGTCAGCTTATTAGCAATACTTGTTTTTGCCTTATATTTCTTTTGCTACCCGTAATTGCCGAGCCCACTGTGAGCTTCAGTTTTTCAACAGCAGTAATGCAAAAGGCAACAAGAAAAATCAGACCTTGCTAGACCGATATTGGGGGAAATTAGCACAGTTCACAGACTTGCAGAGAAGTTGTGTAAACTCTAAAAAAATGGAAAGGGATTAATTGAACTTTAATACATGATAATCCAATTATTTGCCACACTGAATAGTGTAGACTCAGAAAGTCTACCCTAGGTTTTATGCTAAAACTTTATTTAGATCGGGAGTTTTTTTAAAAAAAACTTGGTTCCTGTGTATATGGAAGTTATACTTCCAAGTTCACACATAATTCTACATTTTCCTAAGTCACTATAGGTCTCCTCATAAATCTAATCTATATGTCTAAGATAATTAAAGTTATTCTATTTGTGGTCAAGACACAAAAACATTCCATTCTCTGGCTGTGAATGAGGCTTTTCTTCACTTGTATGATTCCTCCTTCATTATCCCTCTCAAAAGTTGGATGTAGGAAGTTAGCACCCACCCACTCCTAGAAAAATGAAATATTTTAGGAAATATTAAAAGGGCAGAATATTTCCCCTAAAAGGGAGGCAGGAACTCACCCACCCACCCATCCCGCCCAACTTTGTCAATGGGCCACTAAGGCCTAGGCCAGTCTATTCTACATAACAAAGATCTACCTCCTTCAGGCAGAGCCATAATAGGAATTGCCCAAAGCCCTTTCATTACATCATCACCGAGCAAGAGTCAACCAAGCTTGGGACTCAGAACAGCCTACAGAATTGCCCCTGCATGGCCCCATGGGAGTCTGACAACCAATCAGAATACAAACTCAAATTCAAAAGCCCAGAGATGGTATAAAACTTAGGCACTCTCAGCATCTCTTCCCTTTTATTTTTCTTCACCCAACATCTTCAAGCCATGGGGTCCTGTCCACCATTAAAACCATCTTTCCAAAAAGCCACCATGTTTCCAGTGTCTTTTTCCACCACTTGGAACTGAACCCAGAAGGACATTTCTTCCAAAAACTTCCTTTCTGTCAATAAACAAGTACGTAAAGAAATAAAAGCCAGCATATATTAGGGGAAAGTAACACACACACAAAAAGGCACCAATTTTCAGAAGAGGAATCCAAATGAATTAGAAGCAATGTGCACTAAAGGAGGCAGAGCAAATGTAGAAGTTGACAAAACAGAGAACTGCAAGAAAAGCAAAACTGACAGATGCATCAATGTTTATTCTATATTTTCTATTCTATAGTTACATCACAGGTGGGTTCCTACCAGTTCGCACCTATTCGGTAGAACCGGTTCGTCAAATCTACCGAACCGGTTAGAAGAGGTTCCACCAGTGGACCCGGAAAGCAGGCCACACCTACAGAAGATGTTCCAAAAATTTTTGAAACCCACCACAGGTCCTTGGATATGATTATTCTACACTATCATGCTCATATTTATAAAACTCAGTGCCTCTGTGAAAGGTAAGGATGACTACTGCGTTTGTGGTGCAATCAGAACATTGCGTGTGTTGAAGTTGTTTTAACGCAAACCAAAGATGCCTTTTAACAAACAAGTTTACATCATATTCTTATGCATTCCAGTGCTGTGTGTGAGGTAATTTAAGGTGGTTCTGACAAGTGTCGTCGTCATCTTCATATCCGGTCACATGGGCGGCAAGTCACTCCCATCCGGTCACATGGGTGGCAAGCCACTCCCACAAAGGAGGCCACACCCACAGAGTAGGTTCCAACAATTTTTGAAACCCACCATTGAGTTACATACACAGTAAAAACCAAGACTGCCTTATGAACAGAATTGTTATATTCAACGGATATAACCCCTATGAATTAGGCAGTTATTCTGTATTTATTTGAAGCACATTTTTCCAGCTAAGAGAAGATTCTAGGACTGCCCCTTTTTTTATCCTAGCTTACAATGCTCTTCAAATTAAAAGCATTGTGAGTACTGTAATATCCTGTAATTAATTAATTAATTAATTAAATGGGGGAGGCCCCTTAGGCCAAACTAAAGAAGCAAATCTGCAAACAGTAACAATTTTAGGCAACAGAAAGAATGAAAAAAATATGAATAGGAGAAATGGAAGGATAAGAGCACACAACAAAAACAGATATGCACATAGCAGCATTAACAGGGATTTGTGCAATAGCAATGATCAGTTTCATGGAACGGAAGACTAGTCTCTCTCACACACACAGCAGGACATTTTGTGCTGCAGGACGTCTTCGGGGCTAATTTCTCCGCCAGTTTATTTCTCAACTTGCCCTGGAAAACTGAGAAGAAATAAAATGTCCAAATTTGCCTCCAATTCAGCAAGGCAGAGTTGCATTCCCACTTGCCAAGGAACCATTTGGAAACAAAGGAGATTAAAAACAAATAAATACAAGTCATAAAGTGCATTTGACAGTGTCCTTTTAAATTATCCTTTTTTTTTCTTCCTCCTCTCCTGCATACAATACAATAAATTGCAGGCACCAGCCGTAAAAAGCACCTGAAAAGCTCTTGGAAAGATTTATGGGCATCTAATTCCTACTCTCAATAAAATGAACACGCAGCTTGCAAGATAATTTCTCATCAGCAATTTTTCATATATCCCTGAACTCCCTTCAGTCATACTGTCCCAAGCAATACAGTGTTGCCAGCCCATCCGAATCACGCCTACTTGGAAACGGCAAACCCAGCTCATTTATGGCACTACCCAGTATCCCAACCCCATTCCATCAGCTTTACTGATCCCGTGGGATCCATGAGATCAAATCCCTATATCCTCGACAACCGAGGAGGAGGAGGAGGAGGAGGAGGAGGAGGAGGAGGAGGAGGAGGAGGAGGAGGAGGAGGAGGAGAAGGAAGAAGAAGAAAAAAGAATCTTGGTTGTCCCCAAAGGTCTTTTTCAGGTGGCAACTGGACTTCCTTGTTGTTGTTTTTTTTCTTTTGAAGATGTTTCGCACAGTTGGAAAATGGCAGTTTAGTTTGCACCTGTTATACTCTCAGTCAGTCTCCTTGTTCAGATCAGAGCAAGCACACATGTCACCTTATGCAGCTAGTAAATTATATACATACATACATACATACATACATGCATACATGCATACATGCATACTTACATACATACATACAGGCGAAAGTTGAAAAATTAGAATATTGTGCAAAAGTTCATTTATTTCAGTAATGCAACTTAAAAGGTGAAACTAATATATGAGATTACATGCAAAGCAAGGTAGTTCAAGCCATGATTTGTCATAATTCTGATGATTATAGATCAATCACCCCTGGTAGGAGGTCATGTGGTCCATTCTCTATTCTGCATTTTAAAAATGGTGGACAGGTACGATGTATCCAACACCTTGATCTTAGTTTACAAATATTGTAAACTAAGGGTTGAGTTGGAATTTGAGCCCAGGATTCTCCCATGTGACCCAACACGGCAATACTCAGTCCTTTATTATTGAGGTTAAATGGTGAAGACAGATCTGATTGGGGGGGGAGGGTTTTTTTTTTAAATTGTCACAGGGATCAGCCAATCACAAGGCTACACAGGTTAGACCAATGATGGTAAACCTTTTTTCCCTTGGGTGCCAAAATCACACATGTGCACGCTATCGTGCATGCGCACCCATAATTAATGCCCTACCTGGGCTGTGACATCTGTGCATGCATGCGTGTCCCCTCCCCACTGTCCCACACATGCACGCACAGCCTCAGGTGCCAAAAGCACACATGTGCATGCACAAACACCCATAATTTAATGACCTGCCTGCACCATGACCCCTGTGCATGCATGTATTGCCCCCCCTGCTGTCCCGTGCACACGCATATGGATTTTTTGGAGCCTGGGGAGGGAGAAAACAGTCTCCTCCTCCCCTCCCTGTAGGCCCTCTGGAGGCTGCAAACACCCTCCCAGAACCTCCACATGAGCCCTGTTACTTACCTGGCATCGCCTGGAGACTCCTGGGAAGGGAAGGGCAGCATGAGCAGGCCAGCTGAAAATCAGCTGGCCAGCGTGCGCATGCGTGCTGGAATCAAGCTAGGGCAATTATATACGTAGCTCCATGTGCCACCTGTGGCACGTTTGCCATAGGTTCACCATCACTGGGTTAGACTGAGGGAAGTGGCTCACATTGTCACATTGTCCAACCCAGCACTCTTAACTATATAGGTTTTGATAGAATCCCAAAAAACCATTTGACTTTGAACTCTATACATGGGTGTTTTAATGACGGTCTCCAGAATGAGAAATGTCGAACTCCAGCAGGGGATGGAGGAACAAACATCAAAGATTATGGCTTAATGTGACATGATTCAGTCACAGAATCCGGTCCAGAAAGGTGGGGGGGGGGGATTTCTGTCCTAAGCAATCTACTCTTCCTGTGGAAGAGAAAAGGAGGAGAGAAGAGACCGACAGAGGGGGAAAAAAATATCTCAGTCACTGCAGTAATTCCAAATGCTCTTTTTTTTCCCCCAATGGGCAGCTGATTAAAATTAGAGCTGCAGTCCACACTTTTAATCTACATTTAACGAACACGTTGATTAATCCTACTATTTCAGTGATAGGTGCATTCAGCCTTAATTAACATGAAAGGAGGAATGGTGTCTGGATACATTTTCCAGAGATTACATTAATTCAAGCATGCAAATTTCATGGTGCTTGATCTCCCTGGGCAGCAAAAATTTCCCCAGGCACTTTTTAGGACTTGCACCTAAATTCATGTGCCACATTTTAGAGGGAGGGAGGGAGGGAGGGAGAGAGAGAGAGAGAGAGAGAGAAAGAGAGGGAGAGAGAGAGAGCTTTAGCCAGTAAAACTTACATTTTTTTTCCAGGTAAAAATCATACATACTTTTTGCAACTTCTTGAAACAATGCAGCACTTACTCTCCATTACTGTTACTACATGAACTATAGAAAATGATCCTGATTTTTGGAGTTATTTATTTTGCCTTGTCTGCAGCAGCAAAGAATTGCAGCACTATTCACACATTTCCTTTTTTAAACAGTCTCTGGGATATCCACCTGGCCTTGAAGCCATGGCTGTGCTTTCACCACACCAGCACATTTATCTGCTTTCACACTATATCTATCCGTTTCTGATAAATAGCCAATTTTAATATGACCCTCTAATATGATTTTCCCCATCCAATCCAGACATTCCAGCTGTGGTACCAAATACCAAGCAGAGACTGCCAACTATTAGTGTGGCCAGAGACTACTACTATATGCTGGTAGTCCTTGACTTGTGACTACAATTGAGCCCACAATTTCCATTGCTAAGTTGCTAAGTGAGTTTTGCCCCATTTACAACCTTCCTTGCCACAATTGTTAAGTGAATCACTGCAATTGTTAAGTCAGTCACATGGCTGTTAAGTGAATCTGGCTTCCCCATTGACTTTGCTTGTCAGGTGTTGGCAAAAGGGGATCACATAACCCCAGGACACTGCAACCGTCATAAATATGAACTAGTTGCCAAGCATCTGAATTTTGATCACACGGCAAAAGTTGTTAAGTGTGACAGTTGTATGTCCCTTTTTTTTCAGCGCCATTGCAACTTCAGATGGTCATCAAATGAATTGTTGTAAGGTAAAGGTAAAGGTTCTCCTCGCACTAATCACTGTGCTAGTCGTTCCTGACTCTAGGGGGCAGTGTTCATCTCCGTTTCAAAGCCGAAGAGCCAGCATTGCCTGAAGACGTCTCCATGGTCAGGTGGCCAACATGCCTAAATGCCGAAGGTGCATGGAACGCTGTTACCTTCCCGTCAAAGGCGGTTCCTATTTTTCTACTTGCATTTTTTACATGCTTTCGAACTGCTAGGTGGGCAGAAGCTGGGATAAGTAATGGGAGCTCACTCTGTTATGTGGCACTAGGGATTCGAACCGCCGAACTGCCAACCTAGTTCTGATAGACAAGCTCAGCATTTTAGCCACTGAGACACTGTGTCCCTCTGAATTGTCATAAGTCAACGACTATTTTGTATACCAACAGTATTATTTTGGGAGAGGTGGGATTGTGCTGAATAAGGAAATTGTGCCAAGGGATTATGGATGGAAGCAGGATTTCACATATTTGCCTGGCATTAGGAAAGAACTGGGAAAGTTCATTTCATTGTTTTTTAAATATACTGTACCGTATGAAGCTGACTCCACAGATTGTACTACTATATCAATATGTTTACTCAACCAGTTTAATCCATTATAAATGAACTATTGGCCACATTTGTAGAATAAACTAGGCTTAGTGTTAACCTTTAATATGGCTTGTAGTAAGGTGTGAAAGTGGACCAGCTGGATGGTTTATGGTTCAATATTTTGTGCAAACCCAGAAAATTAATTAATTTGTAAATGGGTTAGGCATTTTGTAGGAACGCAGCCAAAGTTTCAGGACTCAAAGTATTAGGAAACTGTGTTGTTGTTGGTTTTTTAGCAAGTACAATTAGATGGAAGTCCCAGGGAAATCCCAGCCAATAGATAAGAAAACAATACGTGCTGCTCTGAGATTGCTGATTCCTCATGCTTGATATAAAGACTTGATATGATAAGCATGGATTAAGTGGTGTGGTATTAAAGAGCATAAAGTATTCTGGACCACAGAAATAAAGATACAAAGGGAGACAAAAAAGAATCTATTGAAGAGTGGACAGTAGGGCTGAAATGCACGCATGCAGAAACTAATCAAGGAGAGAAGCAGCCTAGAACTAAGGAGAACTTTCCTGACAGTCAGAACAATTGATCAGCGGAACAACTTGCCTCCAGAAATTGTGAATGCTCCAACGCTGGAAGTTTTTAAGAAGAGTTAACCATTTGTCTGAAATGGTATATGGTTTCCTGAGCAGGGGGTTTCTTGAGCAGGGAGTTCAGATCAGATCAGATTAACAGAGTTGGAAGGGACTTTGTAGGTCATCTAGTCCAACCCCAAGCAGACCCTACATCATTTCTGATAAATGGCAGTCCAGTCTCTTCTTGAAAGCCTCCAGTGATGAAGCTCCCACCACTTCTGAAGGCAACTTCTGTCCCATTGGTTGATTGTTCTCAGAAAATTCTTCCTTATTTCCAGGTTGAATCTCTCCTTGTTCAGTTTCCATCCATTATTCCTTGTCTGGCCTTCAGGTGCTTTGGAAAATAGCTTGAATCCCCTCCTTTCTGTGGCAGCCCCTCAAGTATTGGAAGGCTGCTATCATGTCTCCCCTGGTCCTTTTCTTCACTAGATTAGCCAAGCCAAGTTCCTGCAACCTTTCATCGCATATTTGAACCTCCAGTCCCCTAATCATCTTGGTTGCTCTTCTCTGCGCTCTTTCTAGAGTCTCCACATCTTTTTTTATAGTGGACCTCCAAGGTTCACTATATACCTCTAAAGTCCCTTCCAACACTGTTATTCTGAAGTCTAATGTTGACCCTAAACTTACTGGAGCAAAAAAAAGGGTGGAAGATTTGCTTTTCTTCCTTCCCTGAAAGCAGAGACTAAAAGGGGCCTCTCGTAAGCGGCTGTGGCCTTCATTCTACTTCTGAGTGCTAATTTAAATGCAACACGCATTGACATAGATCTGCGAGGGGCGGTGCTGAATCCAGCTCAATTTTGCCTGTGATTATACATTTCCATGCAATTTATTTCTTTTTTTAAAAAAAAATCCCCTCCTTTCTTTTCTAAACTCTATGCATTGTGTCTTATGTTTGTAGTTATTATCTTGTTAATGTAGATTATGCTATAGTGTTTTGGAATGTGTTGAAATCAATACTTGTGTGTTTGTTTCTTTGTTTTCATTTTCAGTTTAATAAAGAGATTTTTTTTTAAAAAAAATTAAAATGAATAAAATGCAGGGTTTAGCTAGGATTGTTTGTTTTCTTTCATTCTGTTACAGTTCTTATTATATTTTACATCTCACTGGGTATCAAATCAAATTAAAATTCTGCTGTAAGACCCAGGAAAGGGCTAGCTGCTTGGGTGCCCTGATATCTGTTGATTAAAAGAAGTTATTCCCATACACCTGAACTTGCAAGTAATACAGATAGTCCTTGATTTACCACTGGTTGATTAGCAACCGTTTGAAGTTACAATGAACCCTGAAAAAGCTACCTTCGACCCAGATTTGAAGTTCCAACATCCACCCATCCCCTGTGGACTGTATGGCCACGTTGGGTGCTGGTCAACGGTGTAACCAAGAGAAGAGATGGGTAGCAATTAAACTGGACATAATTCATAACACTTCTCCAGCTACCAATAAAGGAGAACATTTGTAGCTCAAGGTTGAACCGTGGGGCCCTTCGTGCTCTCTGAGCGTGCTTGTTTTCTTGCAGATGTTTCATTACCCAAACTAGGCAACATCATCAGTGCTATAATGATGTGACTTCATTATAGCACTGATGATGTTGCCTAGTTTGAGCAATGAAATGTCTGCCAGAAATTGGCCAAACTCAGAGAGCATCAAGGACCCACATTTTCCCAGCTGTTGCACCATAATTATTTCTTTAAAGGTAAAGTTTCCCCTCGCAGATAGGTGCTTGTTGTCCCTAATTCTAGGGTATGGTGCTTGTCTCTGTTTCAAAGCCAAAGAGCCAGCGCTGTCCGAACACGTCTCCATGGTCATGTGGCCTGCATGACTAAACACCGAAGATGCACAGAACGCTGTCATCTTCCCACCAAAGGTGGTCCCTGTTTTTCTACTCTATTTTTTACATCCTTTCGAACTGCTAGGTTGGCAGAAGCTGGGACAAGTAACGGGAGCTCACTCTGTTACACAGCGCTAATGATTCAAACCACCAAACCGCCGACCTTTCTGATTGACAAGCTCAGCATCTTAGCCACTGTTATTTCTTTAGAGACCCCATTTCTGCCTCTTCTACTTGCACTTTGCCAGGTGTCTTGAGGCACCACAGCCACAATTCTCCAGCTTCAGTCATGGTGGCTGTGAGTTTTGGGAACTGCAGTTAAGAACATCCGAGGAGTGCCAGGTTGAGGAATTCTGTCCTATCTGATGCAAGCTGAAAACGAAATACATGCAGAAACAGGAGAATATGCTTTTTCTTGTGTTTTAAAAGTGGCTCCTGTTGAAATTAGGAAAAGCACAAAAGTTTGCCAAGCCAGTTTTTTTTTTAAGTCTCTTATCTTTTCTGATCCCCACCCTTTACAATATATCTTTGAACATGGGGAAATTCACTGCACCTTGTACAGAAATGAGCATTATGCCACTGAGAGAAAATGCTCTCTGGTGGTAATGTTCTCAAAGCATTTGAGGAGATTGGGTACTGTTTTTTCAGCATATGGTTAATGTTGAAGTTGTTGTGGCAGCAGATTCGGACAGTGAGGAGGTTGGAGAGGAACAGGGGCCAGTCCTGGAGTCAGGGGAAGGCTCTGATGAGGGGTCTGTGTCAGAGGCAGAGAGAGGGCCAGGGCCATCCGACAGTTATCAGCTGCCTTCAGAGTCAGACATCAGTGATGCAGACGAACAACTGGAGCCTGTTCCCAGTGTGCGCATCAGCAGAGTTGCCAGACGAAGGGAACAGCTAAAGAACAGGGGTCGACTTGGGAGTAAGGCCACAGGTGGACGATGAATGGCCCCTCCCAGAGGAAATAAAAGAGGAGCAAAGGGGGAGTGGAGTTTGCAGGAGACAATTAGTTTGATTAATTGGCTCGTGACTCTCCAAGACTCCTTGCCGAGTTCTGCACATCTTGGCCTGTCAGCTCTCCAAGCCAGAGAAGGTCTGTGACTGTAAATCCTCCCTTGAAAGACTTTGCTGGATGTGAAGGAGCAGAATTCACAATAAATTAATAAAAGGGTTTTTTGTCGGGACAAGGAGTTTGCTTCATGCTCTTGGGAAGCCTCGGTCAGAACAGAAGTATTGGACTAAAGTTGGGGAAATCCACCATCAGGCGGTTGGGATGACCTGAGATTAATCATTAATTGCTGAACACATCTCCCTTGCAGAGCTATGGACATGTCCTTGTGATTCCTGTTTCTAGTCTCCAGACTATTGAGAGGTGCAGCTACTTATTCACCTCTGTTGAGCAATCAGAATTAACTGCAGCAGTGCAATAATTTGGGGGGTTGTTCATGTGGGGGGAATTACTACCATTGGCCAATAAACTAGAAGAGCCTGGCTGTTCCTTCTTTAGAAATCTCCTTCAATGGCAGCAGATTTACAGATGCTCTTAACGATAGGTAGTCTTTTGATGAGCAGGAACCATTCTTTATATATAGTGAGAAGGCTACAGTAAACAGAGGCATATTACAAGTTATTTCAAGTTATTCTATTGCTTCTCCTTGGTATTTTCCCCAGGTTGTCTTTAATTAAAAGGTAAAGGTTTCCCCTATCCTGTCCATCTCTGTTTTTTAGCCGAGGGAGCCAGTGTTGTCCAAAAAAACCTCTGTGGTCATATGACTGTCATGACTATCCACCAAAGTTCATGGAACCCTGTTACCTTCCCACTGAAATGATACCTATTTATCTACTTGCATTTGCAAGCTTTCGAACCCCTTGGTTGGCAGGAGCTGGTGCAAGAACAGGAGTTCAACCCATCTCATGGTACTTGGGTCTCGAACTGCCAACCTTTCAGTTGACAAGCTCAGTGTCTTAATCACTAGGCCACTACGCCTCCTGGTCTTTAATTATGCAAGCCCTGTTTTAGGGTAAATGCTACTGTGTGCCTTTTTGATTTCAAAAAGTTTGGAAAACATGAACAGCTGTGGTTGAACAATGTTTTTGAGATCTGTGAGCTACAGAAAGGCTTTTCAAGGGCCACAAGGCCCAACAGCCGTGATGGCGAATCTATGGCATGCGTACCCAAAGTGGCACACCGAGCCATGTTGCATGGCACATGCAGCATCACCTGTTCTTCTTCCGGGTTTCTGGCGCCCATGTGTGCATGACAATCAGCTGGCTTTCGTGTGTGCAACAGTGCCAGGAACTGGAAGAGTTGGCCTTCCATTTTCCTGCGTGCCAGCCAGTTGATCATCATGTGCAAATGTGATCCAGTAACTGGAGAATAGCTGGCCAGTGTGCATTCACGCACCAGAAACTGGAAGTGCATTTTTGGAGGTGCGCATGCACCCTGGGCAGCTCCTCTTCCAGATTGTGGGTCTGACAGGCATGCAAAGCACCTGCTTGCACGCCCATCACTGCCCTACAGGTTTCAGGAAGCCTGTTCCCTAGGCTACTCCTTCCTGTTTCTTCAAGGCATGCCCCCCCCCATCCCTCCACAGAGAAATGTTTAGACAGATCTAGTTGCCCAAGCTGTATTCCGAGCTTCCCAATCGCATGAGCAGGCCGACAAATTCCTCAGTGTCTAAATACACCAGTACTCCATCTCTGAGCAAACAGTCCAAAATGCCACACCACGGGTCACCTCCATCCAATAATTATTTCAGCACACACCTTGGTTCTTAAGTACATAGTAAGAAACAGATCAGCAGGAGATGTCTCCTTATGGCTCAGCTGGGAATCATCATTACCAACGAGTCCTGCTTTCCCAGCCAATGGTGATTTAGTCTGATCTGCTCTATTGGTTTTATTGAGTGAAGGTAGTGATACCTGAAGAGAGACACGGAGAGAAAAAACCGACTTGCCCAAGCGCACAGAGACACCTCCAAGTTTTTGCTTACCCACCCCCCTCTGTATGTATGTGTGTGTGTGTTTGTGTGTGTGTGTGTGTGTGTGTGTGTGTGTGTGCATGGATGGATCTGGCTGTGTTCCCACTCCTTTTTTTTCCTTTTCTTTTTAAATTGCACCAGAATTATTTGTCATGTTTTATGCACCCATCTGCTTGCTGTAGTCTCTC
Organism: Thamnophis sirtalis; assembly: GCF_051295495.1. Lineage (NCBI taxonomy): Eukaryota > Metazoa > Chordata > Lepidosauria > Squamata > Natricidae > Thamnophis > Thamnophis sirtalis. Next base: position 12,948,062 of record NW_028261393.1, on the reverse strand, counting down.
AATAAATCAGGTTCTCCTGCTTGCGTGCGCACTCTGCTGCTGCACACGTGTCTCCTTTCCATGTAGATTACTTATGATGAGAGTCTAATTAGACCCAGGGAAGCCTGCCTACTGAGCAAGCCTGGGGAGAACTTAATTAAAGTCAATGGAGAAAATTATAGGTGAACGAAAAATTAGGGCAGCCAAAAGAAGATGGGGAGGGAGAAAGAGAGCAAGAGACGAATAATGGAGAGAGATTTTTCTTTTTTAAAAAAAAGAAGAGGAGGAGAAAGAGAGGAAAAGGCAGCTAACTAGGAAAATCCTTCCTTGAAACTCACTTGCTAGAGGCAAAAAAAAAAAAAAAAAGCACAGGCCATATTCCACCAGGAACTTTATTATGGAAGGCTTCACTACAGCACACTGCTTTCCCAGTGGTGCTGCTAGAGAATTTTATTCGACAAAGTGGTACCTTACAGGTATATCAGGAATCTCTTTCAACAATTCTAACCAGAATGGTTTCTGAGTCCAGCTTGAGTGCATCAGGGGGCTACCAGGTTCAGGAAGATTATTTTTGACTTCATGATCTCATGTTTGAATATGTGTGACACTGGGAGGAAGTTTTAGATAACCCTATGTGTTGTTTGTTTTAATCACAGTTTCTTTAGAGTCCTCTGATAGAATAACAGAGTGGGAAGGGACCTCCGAGGTCTTCTAGTCCAGCCCCCCGCTCAGGCAGAAACCCCTATACCATTTCCGACAAAAGGTTGTCCAATCTCTTCTTAAGAACTTCCAGTGAGGGAGCATTCACAGCTTCTGGAGGCAAGTCATTCCACTGATTAATTGTTCTTACTGACATAAATTTCTCCTTAGTTCTAATCTGGTTCTCTCCTTGATTAGTTTTCACCCATTGCTTCTTTTCTTGTCGTCTGGTGCTTTCGAAAATAAGTTCACCCCCTCCCTCTTTTTTGTGGCAATCCTTCAAATATTGGAACACTGCTATCATGTCACCCCTAGTCCTTCTTTTTGCTAGACTAGCCATCCCCAAATCCTGCAACCATTCTTCATATGTTTTAAGCACTTTTTCCAAAGTCTCAACATCTTTTTTGTAATGTGGTGACCAAAACTGGACGTACCAAATGTATTTTGCAAATGTACACCCAAAGCTGAATATTTTCAAAAGTCCCCAAAGCACTTGGAAAACCAACCTCTGGCCCAATTTTCAGTTTGGGCGGCTTCTACAGTCTAATGCATTCAAAAAGATACACTGCAGACGGTGGTATTCAGCAGGTTCTGAACAGTTCTGGAGAACTGGTAGTGGAAATTTTGAGTAGTTCAGAGAATCGGTAAATACCACCTCTGACTGGCCTCTATTCTCTGCCTCCTGAGTCCCAGCTGATCTGGAGGAAATGGAGATTTTGCGGTATCCTTCCCCTGCCACACCCACCAAGCCACACCATGCACACAGAACCGGTAGTAAAAAAAAATTGAATCCCACCATTGCGCAGACCGTAAAGCAGAGTTGAATAACCTCTTTGGACTGGAAGCAAATTCTGACTGTAGAGAATGTCTGTTGGGCTGTGTTGGCCAGCTAATTCACAAAATGGCAACAGAGTTTGCGAGGCATTCACAAAAATCCCATTGATTAAAAGGAGAGACTTCTCTTGCCATCCAAGGCTATCTTCTTGCGGGGGGGGGGCGAAGTCCCAAATTGCAGATAAATAGGCAGTTAGCAGCTAGAGCTTAGCTTTGTAATTGGCAGCGTATTTAATTTTTCTAAGTAATACATTTTTAAAAGGTGGTGGGCGGAACTGCCTATCTTTCTACTGGGATTAGATGACCTCACATACGATATGATACCGTCTCCCTACCCCAACATACTACTGCTAGCAGTCTAGATAAAAACAAAAAAAAAATCCCAGTGGAAGCAAGCTGGAGGCCAGTTTTAAAGCCGCCTTTGTTCTTTAAAAGCTGAGCTGCAGCATTAGACAATAGGCAGTGTATAAATTTGCACATCGTTGAATGAATGCCAATTTATTTTTCTTGTCTTTTCTTTTTCTCCTGGCAAGGTTCCTGTGCCTTAAGCACTTGGATAAGAAATCTGGCAGGTGAAACTTTCCCATCTCCACAGAGGAAAAACTGTGAGCTGTTGCATCTGCCTGCCATGCAGTTGTTAAAGGCACAAGGGCCTTGCCACAGATGTGCGAGGAAACCAAAAAGGCAATGACTCTATTTTGTTGTCTTGCTCTCAATGGAGAAATCCTCAAAGTCAGCTCGAATTTCTTTTCTAATGTCAATTCTTTTCAAGAGCGCTCCATCTCAAGTTTGTCTTTCTATACGCAGTGCCTAATTAATTAAGGAAGGAACGGAGGAGAAAATATGTATACCTATACAAAATATATGCATGTGTGAGTGTGTGTCTATGTCTTTGCACACTCCTATAAAGTAAAGGTAAAGATTCCCCTCGCACATATGTCGTTCCAGACTCTAGGGGGCAGTGCTCATGTTTGTTTCAAAGCCGAAGAGCCAGCACTGTCCGAAGACATCTCCGTGGTCATGTGGCTGGCATGACTAAATGCTGAAGGCGCATGAAACGCTGTTACCTTCCCACCAAAGGTGGTCCCTATTTTACTATTTTGCATTTTTTTACATGCTTTCGAACTGCTAGGTTGGCAGAAGCTGGGACAAGCAACGGGAGCTCACTCCGTTACATGGCACTGGGGATTCAAACCACTGAACTGCCAACCTTTCTGATCGACAAGCTCAGCAGCCACTGAGCCACTGTGTCCCTATGCACCCTCCTATAGCAACTTCCTATATAACTATCGTAATATAGCAAGAATCCTCTACAGTAAAGGAATATGAAGATGGCCTTGAAAAGGTAGGTGACAGCTATTATGAAGACATCTTAGCCTAGAAAAACAGGAGGGGTTGAAGAGAAAATTCCAGGTTGTTCCCATCTTGACTGCCTTTCATATAAGAGGGAAGGAGAAGGAAACTGTCAAGATTTCAGGATTCTATGATAATATCCTGTAACAACAAAGTATAGTTTTGGTAATTTTATGGCATCTAACTCCTGACCTGTATGGATTTCAACATAGGACCCAAAGCAAATACGAAGATCAGTGTTTATTAAACACTGTTTATTAAACAATGTGTTTTGGTGGGACTCTCCCTAAAAATCATATTGAGAAAGATGCCAGCCAACAAAGCATGCCTAATTATACTCTGCTTTGTACATCCATCGAGGAGGATCAGGTGAAGACAGTTATTCCAGATCAATTAACCTGGAGAAAAGGCGCAGGATCTCCTATTACTTGTGTTATAAAGGGAACTAGTGGGTCTCAATTGTTGTTCTCCTGCATCCATTATATAGTGATTTATGTTTGCCTTCACACGGTGTTTCCTTAATAATGGTGCCTCTGTAAATTATGCTTCCTTTAACTCCTGTGTCATTGATCAGGAAATGCCACTACCAATTCTAACATACGGTAGAAAAATGTATATATGAAACTCAGTGGCTCGTTGGAGGTTGTTTTTTTTTTATTATACAGGCAGCCCTTGACTTATCACCACAATTGAACTCAAAATTTCTGTTGCTAAGCGAGATGGTGAATTTTGCCCCATTTTATAACCTTGCCACAGTTGTTAAGTGAACCACTGCATTTGTTAGTAACACGGTTGTTAAGTGAATCCCTCTTACCCCTTGGCTTTCCTTCAGAAAGGGGATCACTGCAATGGTCATAAATGCAAGCCAGTTGCCAAGCGTCTAAATTTTGATCATGTGGCCAATGAGGATGCTCCATGAGATTGTAAGTGTGCAAAATGATCACGAAGTCACTTTTGCCGGTGCGGTAATAACTAAATGAACTATTATAAGTCAAGGACGAGCTCAATCTCTAACCATTATTTGGTTTTATTTTGCCAACTTTGAAAGATTTGAACGGGAGTCTATGTGCTTTCTGGGGGAGAAAACGAATCACAAAACTGAAAGTCCATTTTGTATCTATCTCTACGGAGCACCTGATGATTAAGTAGAAAGAGTGAAATCAGAATTATATTTGTGTAATGGAAAAAGGAAGAAGTTGATGTAAATTGGTGTAATGGGTGGTATGGTGATTAAGATGTTGCACTGAAGTAAGGAAACCCAGGTTAAAATTCACCTCAACCACCGTTTTGGTGACTTTGTGCCTATATAACTCAATTGCAGAAAATATGAGTTCAGCAACAGAGTGGTCAATGCCTGGAATGCTCTACCCAACTCCATTGTTGCATCCTCAAACCCCCACAGCTTCAACTTTAAACTGTCTACCGTGGACCTCACCCCATTTTTAAAAGGTCCTTAAAGGGGGGGTGCATACCAACGTGTCTACCATCCCTGTCTTACTGTCCCCAGTTATCTATATTTACTTCCTTTGTTCATGTTTATGTTCATACCTATACATGTTATCTTGTGCATGTTTGACAAATAAATAAATAAATAATTCACAGGGTTATTAAGAGAATGAGAGGGTAGGAAGGAATACTGTACAAATGCTGTTTTGAGCTCCTGAAGAAAAGGCAAGATAAGAATCTAACAAATGTATGCAATTCATTATTTGAATAACTATCCCAAATGTCCAGAAGATGAGGAATTAGAATGAGACTCTGTGTTTTGCATTCCTAACTGTGCATCGTTTGCTGAACTGTAATATCTTCCTATAATTTTTAACTGGATGCATTGTAGTGTAGCTATCTTACATTACCCCATTAACTTAACTTAAAGCTACCTTATTACCTGTTGCCAGGTGCTCCAGTTAGAAGATCTTGACATCCCATCCCAGAGATGTGCAATCTTTTCTGAGCTAAAGTCAATTTTTGATTTTTCAATTATGATGGTGCTCCAATAAGTCGACAACACCAAGACTAATTTTGGTAGCATTGGGACAAAGACTAAACTTAGCATCAGTGAATGTTTGCTTAAATTTAATTAAAATAAAAATTAACTAAGAGTTCATATAAAATTTTTTGGGAAATTTCCTCTTACAGCAGATTTTAAACTACAGCTCAGCAGCAGTAATTTTTGAAAGGGTTGTGAAGACTACACTCTAATCTTTTGGGGTTAGCAATGTGGCATTGCAGCTGCAGATTGCCCTCCTGCTGTAATAAACCTTTGCAGGTGGACTAGTTCGTTCCATCAATTCAATCATCAGAAGAAGTGATCAATAACTATTGATTGTGATAGCTATGTATTAGCACCAGGATTAGAGGCATTTGATTTGTCTCAAAATATCAATTATTAGGGAATAGTAGCAGGAAGGATCTGCTTCTCTTGTGCCTGCCTTGTGAGCATCCCAATGACATCTAGATAATAGAATAACAGAGATGGAAGGGACCTAGTTGGTCTTGTAGTCCCAACACTACTGTGCTTAATTGGATTTTATTATAATCTATCATGGCTCTTCACAGCTGAGGTCAGACAACATGCTAAATTCTAAACTTGGGCTAACAAAACACAATTGCTATTCACAATTCCCTCCTTATAGGCTAGGCTGGAAGCAGTTAATCCAAGTAAAAAGACTCTTAAAACCCCTAATTAGCCATGTCTATTTATAGTATTTACTTATTTATTTACTACACAAGAATACCCCACTTTCAAAAGACACGATGTTCGTCCCTCGTGTTCAAAGAGGACCTTGGCATCTAACAGGTTGTGAGCTGTCCATGATGTGTCCGCAGGTGGCTGGTAAGGCCTATGCAGGCACGAAATGTGCTGCCACTTGTCGGGCTGCACCATTCTTGCAGCATTTGCAGCCCTGGCTTTGTGGAGTGCTCACTTCTCTTGTGCCATAGCTGTCCTTCTGCCCTCAGACATCTGGCAGCCTTGGTGGATCAGCTTATTTATTTATTTATTTGCTAACTTATTTATTTACTACACGAGGATACTCCTACTTTCAAAAGACACGGGCAATCGATGGCGGTAGAACTTGTAACCATTTCCTTCCACTTTGAGAGTCCAAAGTTTGCTTCTCTGCTGATGTTGAATTGATTTGCACATGTTCTCATAACTGCTATTCTTTTTATCAACCTGAGGAATCTTATAGTATGATCCAATCAGAGTGGGTCACTGAAACCAGAGATTTAGCCTTTCAAGCTTTCGTATTTATGCCTGGAACCCATCCTCAGGGAACATCACTCTCAACATAATGTGTGCCTTGGTCTATTTTATGTGTAGTATGTACGTGGTGCCTGGTTGTATGTGGCTTTTTTAGTTGTGGATTGGAGTGTTGATGGCCGGATATTAAGTTGTTAGCTGTTGTTTCCTTGTTGGCTCCTGAATACCTGGTAAGCTGGTGGTAAATCCAGCCCAATCAACATCTGGTCCCTGTGAACAACCGAGATTGGAGTTTGGAGTTTGGAGTTTATTCAATTTGTAGGCCGCCCTATTCCCCGAAGGGACTCAGGGCGGCTGAACAAAACCAAGGGAGGGGAAATTACAAAAAGTAAGACAAAGACAATCAGACAATACGAACAGTTTAAAAGCACAACAGACACAGCAATTTCGAGTAGAGGGGGGAACTCAACCCCAGGCTTGCTGGGACAGCCAGGTCTTCACGGCTGTCCGGAAGGCCTGAAGGGTGGAGAGGGTCCGAATCTCCACGGGGAGCTTGTTCCAAAGGGCCGGGGCAGCCACAGAGAAGGCCCTCCTCCGAGTAGTTGCCAGCCGACATTGGCTGGCAGATGGAATACGGAGGAGGCCTAATCTGTGGGATCGAATGGGTCTGTGGGAGGTAATCGGCAGAAGGCAGTCTCTCAAGTACCCAGGTCCAATACCATGGACACTGCAACATTATCCCGGGACATGTATATTTGCCTTCATTTGTGAATCTTGCTAGACATGTACTCCTTGTTTAGCCATCACAATTGGAACCAAAGTTGGAACCTTCCTAAATGAAGATGTCAGTAAGTAAAACCACAACTTACAATCTTACCTCGGTTCTCTTTGCTTCGCAAACCCGCAAAAGTTGTAAACATGAGGATCGATTGCAATGTTACATTTTCATCGTGGCTGGGCAAGCCATGTTGCAAGGATGCCACCCCATCGCATCCCTAAACAGCTCCTCTACGGTGAGCTGCCTCAAAGAACGGGATCGCATGGGGGACAAAGAAGGCGATACAAAGACATGTTGAAAGCCTCCTTCAAGTCCCTGGATATCGACACCACTTCCCGGGAAACCCTGGCACAAGACCGATCCACATGGCACACGCTGATCCACCGAGGTTGCCAGATATCTGAGGACAGAAGAACAACCATAGCACAAGGAAAGTGAGGCACTCCGCAAAGCCAGAGCTGCAAATGTTGCAACAATGGTGGCCACACTTGTCTTCCCGACATGTGGCAGAACATTTCATGCCCAAATAGGCCTTACCAGCCTCCTGCGGACACAACTTGTTAGATACCAAGGTCCTCTTCGAACACGATGGACAAACATCATCACATTTTCATCAATTTTGAAAGGTCACTAAATGAGGTAGTCACTAAACAAAGACTACCTATATTTGCATGTCTTATTTAAACAAGCAATGAGCATGGTTGGATTTCTCACAGTATGCCACACCCCCAATTATCCAATCCTATTTTAGCCTAGCCTAAGCATGCCAGCTAACCCTTTCCATAATAAAACTCCCAGACATGAAGCAGTCAATAGATCAAGTCACCATTGTTACTGTGATTGTGCACTTCTAGCTACCAGCCAAGTGCACTTTGTACACTTTTGGGCTTTCCGCTCCTAGCATTACCCTGCTGCTGGCCTTTTGATTCAGCTTCTTTTCATTTTTAGAAATGCCACCAGGTAAACTGCAAAGTGTTGTCTGTGCTTCTGGCAGGGCTACTTCCAGCTGGCCTCGAGAAGAAGATTTTAGACAAGAAAAACAACAAAACCCAAAATAAAACGGGTCAAGAAAATCTGAGTGCATCAACCTGGCAGGCAGCCTCCAACTGGTAGAACATTGCTGTAATGGAAGCAAAGCCATAGCCACAGTCCCTTTGATTTATTGGCAGGACCAGTAGGTGTTGCATTAGGTTAAGTATTAACAGATCTCATGAGTCTCATTAGCTGTTCCTTTCTCACTCCTAAACCCAGGAGTTGCCGCTCCAAAATCTATAGACTTGGCAGCCACTTGGCTGACTTCCAGATCCTCAGCCTGCTGTTCTTAAGTTTAACCCCCTGTAAGTTTAGGCCTTCTGCCCATATGCAATTCAGGTTCCACTTTGCAGACCTGCATGCATAATCTGTTTCATTTGCACACAAGAAAGAGCTGTTGTATTGATGACATTTATATGGATAATGAGAAAGAGCAGCCAGTGGGGTGTTGTTTTTCAGAAAAAGAGAGTGGAAGCAGACTTGGGGGCAGTTAGCAAGGTGGGAATCTTTTCTTCGTTTTATAAGGGCAAGAATATAGTATGTGTGTCTCTCCAAGAATGAATTCTGGAATGGAAAAATAGCATTAAATGCTTTAGAACAGAACAGAATAGAATAGAATAGAATAGAATAGAATAGAATAGAATAGAATAACAGAGTTGGAAGGTACCTTGGAGGTCTTCTAGTCCAACCCCCTGCCTTAGCAGGAAACCCTACATCAGACAAATGGTTATCCAACATCTTCTTAAAAACTTCCAGTATTGAAGCATTCACAACTTCTCGAGGCAAGTTGTTCCACTTGTTCTAACTGTCAGGAAATTTCTCCTCAGTTCCTAGTTGCTTCTCTCCTTGACTAGTTTCCACCCATTGCTTTTTGTCCTGCCTTCAGGTGCTTTGGAGAACAGCTTGACTCCCTCTTCTTTGGGGCAACTCCTGAGATATTGGAAGACTGCTATCATGTCTCCCCTAGTCCTTCTTTTCATTAAACTAGACATACCCAGTCCCTGCAACCATTCTTCATATGTTTTAGCCTCCAGTCCCCTAATCATCTTTGTTGCTCTTCTCTGCACTCTTTCTAGAGTCTCCACATTTGAGATTCTTTGTTTGTCTTCCTGTCCTGACTCATACTTTTTAAATCTCCAGATATTACTATTACTAAGGACATATATCAGTGATATGTATATGACTGGTGGTACTGGTAGTCCTCGACCTACAAGAATTCATTTAGTGATTGCTTAAAGTTACAATGGCATTGAAAAATTGTGACTTATGACCGTTTTTCACAGTTACCACCTTTGCAGCATCCCCATGAACATGTGATCAAAATTCGGATGCTTGGCAACTAGTTCATATTTGCTGGCTGGACATCCAGGAGTTGAAATCTAACATATCTACTTGGAAATACAGGTTTTATGTGGGAAACATTTATTTCAATGCGATGGCTTACCCTCTCTTCTTTCTAAACATACAATGAAAATGAGTCCTCCCAGAATACTTAGTTCCTTCCTTGTGCTGTCATATTAAAAACTGCACTTTTGAAGCAACTTCTAGAAAGACACATTGGGCAGTCTATAAGGTTTTCATGGGTGGCTTGAGAATTTGTTTCTGAGATGAAAATAGGGATATTGCAAGCCTATTTTCAGCTTGGAATGTTGCAGCGTCTGCTGTTTGCTTAACTTCCCCTGCTCCCACCCACTTTTCTTCCCCTTTAAAAACTAATAAAGAGATAGGAAAGGTCTAAAATTTGGCTAATAGTGAATGTTTCTCTTGATATATTGGCAAGCTACCCACCATTCCTTTTTTTTCTCTTAAGTTATGTGATGCTGATAAATGCAAAACAGAGGAATGTTCTTAGCAAAGCCTTCCACAGTTACACTTTTCACATTTCCAGGAAAGTCTGGGGTTTTTTTCCCAGCCAGTTCTTGACATTAGCCTTCTAGAGACATGTGACTTACAGGGGGGTTTGTTCCCAGTCAGAGGTGGGTTCCTACCAGTTTGCACCTATTCGGTAGAACCGGTTCATCAAATCTACCGAACCGATTAGAAGAGGTTCCACCAGTGGACCCGGAAAGCAGGCCACACCTACAGAAGAGGTTCCAAAAATTTTTGAAACCCACCATTGGTCCTTGGATATGATTATTCTACACTATCAAGGTGATATTTATAAAACTCAGTGCCTCTGGGAAAGGTAAGGATGACTACTGCGTTTGTGGTGCAATCAGAACATTGCGTGTGTTGAAGTTGTTTTAACGCAAACCAAAGATGCCTTTTAAAAAACAAGTTTACATCCTATTCTTATGCATGCCAGTGCTGTGTGTGAGATAATTTAAGGTGGTTCTGACAAGTGTCGTCGGCATCTTCATATCCGGTCACATGGGCGGCAAGCCACTCCCACCCGGTCACATGGGTGTCAAGCCACTCCCACAAAGGAGGCCACACCCACAGAGTAGGTTCGAACAATTTTTGAAACCCACCACTGCTCCCAGTCAATATATAATCTCGCCAAAAGAAATAGCACAGCAAGCCACATATGCCACTATGCACCAGAATAATGTTAGCAGAGAGTTTCTGAATAAACAGGATAAATCCAGCGAGTTAAGAATTTTAAAACGGATTTTTCTTTTTTGACGTAATTATACAACCTGGACCTTATTGGGTCATCATTTCAGAGATATTTCCTTACCTAAACAGAGAAGCAGAATGAGCAAGAGCAGGCAAAAAGCAGTGGGAACAGAAGTAAATTTTGACTTCCTACCAGGTTCCCCATTGACTTTCCTTGTGAGAATTTAGCAGACAGCATCAGAAGTCTCACCTTCCCTTCCTTCCTCTTCCTTCCGCTTCCATTCTATTCCCTTCCCAGTAGGCTGGCAAGTGGTTGGGTGGGAAGAGGGAGCAAGGGATTGCAAGACCGGCTGGGAAACTGTCACAGAATGTTGACAATGAAGATCACATGTCTGCAGCAGTCAGTCAGTAGCACTAAAGCAGTGACAACTTTCCCAAATTCCATTCCTTCAGAAGTCATGGGTGCCTGATTTTGGACACATTTCGTAAGCTTATCCCGTTTAAGATACTTAGATTCCCAAATTGTTGCCCTCTGTTGAACTATTTCACCCAATTATAGGTCTTGATAACGCGGGTTTTTAAAGTATGCAGATATAAATTCATTGGATTTGAAGAGATGGAGAACAACAGTAACAACCAAAACAACGAACTGTTTATAGAGAACAATATCCAAAAACAGAACTTGCCAGGTTTACAAACAAGAACTATCCATAAACTTTCAAACTTCCTAGTTAATATGCCAACAGGACTTCTAATTAAATTTGCAATCCAAATGACCCTGCATTCATCTAATTTGTACTTTGCTACTGGAAATGTGTTTGCTTGTTTTCCAAACAATTGCATCTACCATAATATTCCCCTGCCTCCCAAATTCACCTGCCTAAGCTACTAAATGTAAATAAACGCATTATCCTCTTGGAGTCCATTATTAGCACTCGATGGTGTAATGGTATGTGGGAAAGACCTGATTCTATTAAGGTAGCATTACAATAAAAGTAGAATTAACTCACCTGTTCATGTTTCCTGTCTGGTCTACCTTGTAAAGGTGACAAGGAGTGCCCCGGTGTCCTAGCATGATGCAAAGGCAACTGAACTTAACTTTGCCATCAAGAAGCGACAGTACCAATTTTAATTTTTCCTAAGGCTGTAGCAGCACAGCCTCACCACATACAGTCACATCAGTCGAAGGTACCATGCAGTGGTGGGTTTCAAAAAAATTTCGAACCTACTCTGTGGGTGTGGCTTCCTTTGTGGGAGTGGCTTGCCGGCCATGTGACCAGGTGGGAGTGGCTTGCCGACCATGTTCTCTCTCTCTCTCTCTCTCTCTCTCTCTCTCTCTCTCCTTCATTTTTTCTCTCTGTCCTTTTTTCCTTTCTTTCTTTCTTTCTTTCTCTCTCTCTCTCTCTCTCTCTCTCTCTCTCTCTCTCTCTCTCTGAGTCTGTCTGTCTGTGGTGGGTTTCAAAAAATTTTGGAACCTCTTCTGTTGGTGTGGCCTGCTTTCCGGGTCCACTGGTGGAACCTCTTCTAACCGGTTCGGTAGATTTGACGAACTGGTTCTACTGAATAGGTGCGAACTGGTAGGAACCCACCTCTGGTACCATGTCAAGTCAACATAGCTGCCCCCCAGTAGGGTCTTAGCTAGGACCTCACTGGCAAGTGTCCATGGTAGTGTCATTAATATATGCACCAATCCATTGTGATTTACTGAGGAATACTTGCTGTATACAAAACAGGGCATTCTGTGACATTCATCACCTCGTTTTCCAAAGAGTTACACCACCTCCCACAGACTGCATGGCAGTGGCACTATTTTTTTCTTTCCCGAAGCGTGCATTTGTTTTCATTAGCCCAAGCAATTCATTATGTGGCCTTTCTAACATTCAAATCAGAATGAAGAATATTCAGAAAGTAATTATACTTTTCAAAGTTTGGCTGTATGGGAAAATGGTATGCAAATCACGGTCTAAATTAGGGCGGCATATCTTTAAGCAGGCTGAGAAGTTGCCCGGCCTGCGTCAGCATCATTGATATGTAATCAACCGAGATGTATGATCCAGCTCCTTACTTAGGGAAATTTTAATGGCAATATTCAAGTAGGTAATTGGTATTTATCACAATGGCTGATGTGAAGAAGCTATAATCTTGTTACGAGTGGAACTGGACTGTCATAAATCAACTCACTACAAGGTTACTGTGAGGCATCAGCATGTTTTGCTTTCCAGATGCTTTTAATCACCTTTTTAAAACTTCACCTGGTTCTTTTTTTTTAATACAGGCAAATAACCTTCAGCTTTTTGAGTCTCCTTCTCTGGGTGTCTGCAATGAAAGCTCAAATTAAAGCTTGATAAAGTAGTCATTTTCACTTTCTCTGAAATCCATTTGCAAGGGTTTCTCCTTCCTTCCTTCCTTCCTTCCTTCCTTCCTTCCTTCCTTCCTTCCTTCGCATTCTATACCATAGAACCACAGGAAGAAATACTCAAAACATTTGGCCAGTTAATTTATGACAAGAATAGTGTATGTTAGGCTTAAACCATTTTTTTCCACCAGGATTTATCATGGTTTTAAAATTACACTTTTAATGCTTTAAATGACTCCATGGGGGCCATAGTTGTGATGGAGAAAATTGAAGAAAGGACTCTTCTGTGGGATAAAAATCTGGCAAACAAAGAGTATTAAATGGTAAGAACTCCATTCAGGCAAACAGGTTTTGCTGGCGCCATTTATGCAAGTGGTGATGGCTCTCCTAGCCCGCCCATCTGAAACAGAGAGGCTGAGTTAAGAGTTAGCCCTCAGAGTCAGAAAGATCTAAAAGGACACTGAAGCCATTAGCTTCTCTTCTGGCTTTCTTCTGCAACGGGCTTCAAAAATGGGAAGCAGCCCCTGAAATCAAGTGCTGCAAATAGAGACCAGTTGGGAGGGGCCTAAAAGACACTAAGTGAGGACAGCTATGAGGAATTCTCAGCTTTGATGGACAGGCAGCCCTCCACCAATCAGAAAGCCCATTCCAGTTCCCAGGAGGCGGGGGGGGGGGGGAGGAGATTGATTTTGGCGGGAAATCTGAGCATGAGGAGAAAGAAAGAAAAGACTACTCAATTTTTGATCCGTAGCTATGGAGATACATTTGTTGTCCTCCATAGCTAATGATCAAAGGTTTGAATAGCCTTTGTTTGTTTACCAGCCCTTGTTGTTTTTATAAATAAATCAAAATGGCAAACAGACATAATACTTCTTCCTCTTTCTATTTTCCCCACAGCAACAATCCTGGGGGGTGGGGTGGGTGGGCTGAGAGAGAGAGAGAGAGAGAGAGAGAGAATGAGTGACTGGCCCATGGCCAGCCATCTGCAAGGACACATCTTTTCAATTTATACATAGGATCCGCTTCCTCAAGGCATCCATTAAGATCCTTACAGCTTCCTTGGCCCCATAGTGGAGGCTGCTTAGAGATCAATGCTTTGCAGAATAAGCTCTAGTGGGCTCCCTCAACTGAGTGGGGAAAATGCCAGCAGGCAGCAGGCGGGCTGCGTGCAGGGCCGGATTTAGATGAAAAGAGGCCCTAGGCTATTCCACTTATGAGGCCCTTTCACCTCCCATTTTTAAGTTTGTAAATTACACGAGAGACAATAAAATACATCATTACTGTGATATATATCAATATATATCAATATATATAGCTGGCCTCCCGACGGAGGGCGGCTCTGCTCTGTGGCAAAGGCAGCGAGGCCAGCCACCTCCCCTGCTGCGCTCAGCTGCCCAGCTCGGCCCCCTCGCCCTCACCTGCCTGGCCGCTGGTGGGCTCCGCATCGACGGGGCGGCTACTGGGAGCGGCCGCGCCTCTCGCCCGACCGCCGGTGCCGGGAACGTGAGCGGGCTTCTCAACTGCCGCGTCACTGGAACGATCTTAACCAATATATTTTTATGTTTGTTTATTAGTCATATGCGTAGAATTTCTCCTTATTTTCGGTTCAGTGTTTTAGTGTTCACTGTTTTTAGAATAGTGTAATTTTAATTTTGCTAACAACTTGAATGTAGGCCCCTCTTGATCTTGAGGCCCTAGGCTGAAGCCTAGTTAGCCTATAGGAAAATCCGGCACTGGCTGCGTGACAGAATTGAACTGCCAGTTAGGCTTCCCAGAACGCCTTGGAAAGCTGGCATATTAAACGCATTGTGGGAAACGAATGGGGCAGCTTAGACATAGTCACTCAGCCTGCTGCGAGCCCTGGAGAATATATGAATATATATTAATAATGAGTTGCCTAGAACAAACATCAGCAATAAACTCTACTGTGGTGTTTAGCCCTAGAAGCTGCCGAAGGCGGCCAGATGTGAAGGTTGTTTCTATTTGGTCTACTGTTCTTCCTGGGATCCAGCTAAGATACCCAGTGGATTGACTTTTACTTTACACACCGGGATGGATGGATAATTTTCTTCTGCTATGCCACAGCCCAAGAGTAAAGAAAAAAACAGACTAGATTCTACCTCATTGCTAAGCTTCCCCTAAGAGGCATTTAAAAAGAAAAAAATCCAAGCTAGGAAGCATCCTCTGAAGCCTGAGGCTGGGTATAGAGTTGTAGGCTGCTACATTTGTTTCGCAGGCTTTGATCTCCTCTTATCCTTCTGACAAAGGCCTTGGCCTGTATATTTGAGCTGGAAGTTTTAGAGAACCCCCCCAGTGTCTTGCAATGGAAGGGATCCAATTTTGCTCCAAGGCATCTGCAAATAATTTTAGAGCCCAGGTTTATTTGATCTTTCCACTGGGGAAAGGAAGGAAAAGAGAAGAGAGAGAGAGAATTCGAGGGAAAATGAAAGAGAAGCCAGACTTCTGGGGGTTTTGGACTCGGCTTAGCATTGGTCTCCTAAAAATGGGGTTGTTCTGAAAACAGAAGCCTAACAAAGGCTGGAAAGAGTGAAAAGGCGTGATTCGATCAAAAGCGTGTGAAATTTGTACGGTAATTCAAGAGAAAGAGTTTTGCAAAATGGCTCCAAATTGCCTTCTCTTTTCTTCTACCTTTCCCAGTATTATAGAGTTCTCAAGACATCTAGATCTTAGCATAATGTGTCCAAAATATGATAATTTAAGCCTGGTGTGCCTTGAGAAAAAAAAACTCTGGATAGACTTGTTCTATGATTTGTTTATTCCCTTGCTTAACTATGGTATTTGCAAGAGTCTTCTCCAATGTTGAAAAGCGTCAATATGTTCTCTGTCCTGCTTCTTCAAAACCCAACTTTCACTTCCATAGATTGTCACAGAGAAAACCATTACTTGCATGCTTTTAATTTGTTTTAGGAATAGACAAATCACAGCCTTTTCTAAAGCCTTCTGCTATATTACCAAACGCTAATCTAGTGCATTTCTTGCCTGCTAGTCCCTTCATTGCTGATAAAGGTAAACGTTCCCCTCGCATATGCGTGCTAGTCGTTCCCGACTCTAGGGGGAGGTGCTCATCTCCGTTTCAACGCCGAAGAGCCAGCACTGTCCAAAGACGTCTCCGTGGTCATGTGGCCGGCATGACTAAATGTCGAAAGCACACAGAATGCTGTTACCTTCCCACCAAAGGAGGTCCTTATTTTGCTACTTGCATATTTACATGCTTTCAAACTGCTAGGTTGACAGAAGCTGGGACACGTAACAGGAGCTCACTCCATTACGCGGCCCGGGGGATTCAAACCACCTAACTGCCAACCTTTCTGATCGACAAGCTCAGCATCTTAGCCACTGAGCCCCTGCGTCCCTCTCATTGCTGATGGTTGAATCTAAAAGGCAGAAAGCACTTCAGTGTCAGCATTAAGACTAGCAGCTATACGCATTGACATGAGTTCTTCTCTACATTTAATCTTCATCCCAATGTTTTTCACGTGCTCTTTGACTTTACTAGAACTTGCATTTGCATTTTCAGAGTTGTGTCATCAGCATTGTGTAGGTTATTGATGTTCCTTCCTCAGCTTTAAAACGGGAGCTCATCTTCTTTCAATGCAGCCTCCTCCTTCAGCGTACATTCAGAATGTAGGTTGAATGAATCGGGAAGGAATGTGCCGCTTTTGTCTCCTTCCTTTGACAGCCTAATGCCAGTCTATTTTACTATCTTGTTTAAACTTCAGAATAAAGCTGTATGTGCAGATAGATTTTGAAGTTCTTCAAACTATATATGGAAGGGAGAAGAGAAAAACTCTCCTAGGCTTTCTCAGTGGTGAGGCTCATGGTGAGCATAGCAGAGTTGGCCTCCTCACGGTGCCGTCGGCCAGACAGTGTCGGCTAGTGACCTCCAGGGGGAGAGCCTTCTCTGTGGGAGCGCCTTCCCTCTGGAATGAGCTGCCCCCGGAGCTTTGTATAATCCCTGACCTCCGGTCCTTCCGACGCGCCCTAAAAAGTTGGCTTTTCCAGCAAGCCAGCCTGGCCTGAACAAAACAAAACAAATTATTGATTACTGTTAATTTTAATTTTAATTCTTTTTTTTTTAAATGTCATTGTCAATTTTGATTGGGTATGGGATATTCTATTTAATTTTTTTTTAACTTTTGTATTATGTGTTTTTTAATGTTGTACGCTACCCTGAGTCCTTGGGAGAAGGGCGGCATATAAATCGAATAAACTTAAACCTAAACCATAGCAGTGGCTCTGCTTTACTCGTGGGCCATTCTATCACTTAATAACGTTTTATCCTAATTTAAATTATCTTACTTTTCTTCATTGACTTCCAAGCTTAATAAACCAGCCCTTTTGTTTTTAGGTGCCCTCGTGACCTTTGTCTTTGGCATAGCCCTTCTTTCTATTTAAAAGTCCTGTCCAAAGCATACCCATGTCTGGTGGCGAGAATTTTTTCTCTCTCTCTCTCTCTCTTTTACTTTCTTCTCTTCTATTGATCTTGCTGGCCCAGCGGGTGTTGGCAGATTGGACACTCTTCTCCAACCTCCACAAAAGCTTGAACAACACATTTTTCTGAGTCCCTGGAGTGACTAAGTAGATGGTGGCTGATATAAAAATAATTCACTTTTGTAAACGTAATCTTTTTATGTTGGCCCTATCTGCTAAAACTCCCCCCCAAAAGGTCTATTTTCATGGAATGTGTTTTTTTTTCTAACTGGTTTTACTCTTATTTTATTCTGGGATTATGTTATTGTTATTGTAAATGCTTTTAGATTTTCTGAAAAGAGATGTGATATAGCAATACCTTTTGAAAAGAAGAAATAAACAGGTAAATCATCACTTTAAGTAACAGATGAATTTGTTGGACCAAGTCCACCTCACCCAGGATGTTTTGTTAAAATCTTAGCCATGTTCCAGCAGAAATTAAACAGCAGGATGCTGTTTTCCTCCTATCCATTCGTGCTTAATAATAGTGTTGCAGCAACACTATATTTGTTAAAGACGTTTTATCCTCTGACTGTGAAACAAAATTTGCCAGAATGAATTGGCTGGAATTGGTCAGTCCAAAACACATCCCACTAAGGCAGTGTTTCCCAACCTTGGCAACTTGAAGATGTCCGGACTTCAACTCCCAGAATTCCCCAGCCAGCGAATGCTGGCTGGGGAATTCTGGGAGTTGAAGTCCGGACATCTTCAAGTTGCCAAGGTTGGGAAACACTGCACTAAGGTACTGTCACCTCCAACTCTTGGTTGAAATTAATAGGGTTTAACATTTTGGGTGAATGTGGCCACTGGGTTTGTCACTGATCTAGTTAATTGTAGTGTGTGAAAACAGCCAAGGATTGGGGAGAAGACCTGCATTTTTCCTTCTATGGATTTTTAGGGGCAATCTATTTGAGGATGCAAAGCCTAGAGAAAAAGATTTTCTGAATGACAGTGCAACTCAGGCCATGTCAAAATAGCATAGATAAAAAAGTCCAGTGTTGTGTGCCAGGTCATATGGCCAGTTCTAAGCAAAAGATCTAGTTGGCAGCAAATTGAAGTTTCCTTTCCTGCTTGTGTGCAGCTGGGAATATCTCAGGCAGAAAGTAGTCTCTTTCTCTCCCTCCCCCTCCCTCAATATTCCACTCACAGCATTAAGCTTTAATCCCATTAGAAGATTTGCAGCATATCCAGCCTTCGATAGAGAGATAGCTGCAGAGCCTGACAGAGTTTCTGCACTGATATCTGAAACTCACATGGTGCAAAGCTATTTGAAAAACCGTATTCTTCCTGGTCTCCATACCTTACTTTCCCCACTATCTGCTTTCCTGGAGTGATTCCCCTTTCCCCCCATGCCCAATTTTGTTTAGTATCCAACTTTATGAAGTGCTCGTATGAATTTTAACTTAGTGTTGGACTCCAAATTCTTCCCCAAGTGTCTGGCATGTAGAAACAAAACAGGAGAATAAATAAATATAAGAAGGCTATCCTTTCCTTTCCTTTCTTTCCTTCCTTCCTTTTTTCCCACATGCCTACCTCCCTACCTGTTGTGACTCAGCAGCAGTCTTCTGTGAGTCTTTTCGGGATGCAAGATTAACAATGCAGCTGGGGCTCGTTAGGGGCATCTTCTGGGGATAAAAGGACGGATGGTGCCACACCCTGGTTGCAGGAGTCAACGTTCCTTCGTTCATTCAACGTTCAGAATTCATGGTTTGTGAGAGGCACTTGGAGAAGTGATTTGCTTTCTGTAACCCTGATTCAAGGAGACACTTGGAGAAGTGCATTGTTTTGTAAGAGTTTTGTTTTGTATTCTGTTATCTGGTCAGAGACTTTATTTATGTTATTTTTGGGCTCGCAGCCAGTTTGAGCCGAGAACTGATAAAGTGAGTTCCTTTTAAGTTTGTCTGCCTGTCGTCTGTTAATGAGTGGAGAAGGGTGGACAGAACACTACCTATCTTCCGTTCTATGTTTGCGCCAACTTTTAAGTTATAATAAGCCTGTTGTTTCTGGGAGACAATTGCTCCGAGTTAACACAAGTGGTTTTCACGGCACTATTTCTCAAAATGCCAATTTTTTAGCCCTTCCAGTAGCCATTAACCACTCTGGAACACCATATTTTCCTTGAGATTCACATAGCCCCCAACCCTCAAAGTGTTTTGTAAGTCCTTGAAGATTTGGATGTTCCCCAGAGCATGGCATCTAGAGTCTGGGGGAAATTGTCAATATTCTCCTGCATTTTTGTAGGGTTTGAATTGGCTTTGCCTTGGGTGCAATAACCCAATTTTATTATTAATAATTTAATACTTTGCTGTACACCATCTGGATTTCTTCTCTGGGGAGATGGGTGTTTTAGAAGTGTGAAAAATAAATAAAAGGAAGAATTGTTGCTGATAAATGGTTGGGTTGGGTTGGGTTGGGTTGGATTTTCACTTTCTCTGTCCAGAGTCACAGTTGCAAGATAGGTAGCCAAACAAATTTATATAATAAATAAATAATAACAACAACAGCTTGATGGGAAGAGTATCATGTGTTTTTATGCTGTATGTATTGGTTGTTGTGAGCTACCTAGAATCTTTAAATAAAGAATAATAAATACAACTTTTAAGAATGGGGGGGGGTCTATGTTAGTCTCTATTTGCTTATTTATGTGTGGCTTCAGTCATATCAAAATCTGAACAGCTTACATTCTCAATTTAGCAACAAGGTTAAAACGATAAACACAATGCAGGTTATGTTCTGGTTTGCAGCATCCATTTTTATTTAATTAAAATGTTCTGAACAAGATAATAAAACTTGTAGAGCAGGAAGCTGGACCCACTCAAGGATTGTATGGGTAGGCACATTGCCCTTCCTGGGTGCTACAGGGGGGCTTAGAAGTTGATATTTTATCCAATTTTATGACTTGTGGTATTCTTTACCTTATTAGCTACCTGGAATTGTAAAAATGAATACAGTGAGAAAAAAAGAGAGTGGGGAAGGAATTAAAATATTATAATGTGAATTCCAACATATTATCTGTTCTGACAGTGCCGATTGTTGCCAATTGCATTTAGCTACTGCGTGTAGCGGAAAACTTTCTTCCATCTGGTACATCCATTTATCCTATAAGCATACTCTCTCTACTTAAAAGCCAAGAGAGTCACATGAGAAAAATATATTTATCTTAAAGTAGGTTATCGCTATTTCAAAATACACCTCAGCAGCTGCAGTAAACGAAAGACCCAGTTACTGTACCAATGTGGCATTAAAGATGCACACATTCAGAAAAATGTGTAGCACCTACAAAATGCAGCCAAATCCCCACCCAGAGATGAGTAGTGATCTCAAGGAGACATGCTCGGGTCCCATAGCTTATTCATAAACTGCCCAGAGTTGTTGAAGTATTGGATAGCCCAGAACTAACAATAATAAATGGAAAGCAGTGTTCTACTTTAATGTTCATGCATCACCATTTATGGTAGCTCTTAGTAGTCCAGACAAGAAGCAAAAATCCTAACCCTAACCACAGCTAATGTTCGGAGTAAGGTTTGGGTTCTGAAGAACAAATTTTATCCTGTAGGAACTTAGCACCCACACCCTCTCCTAGAAAAATGAAATATTTTAGGAAATATTAAAATGGCAGAATATTTCCCCTAAAAGGGCGGCAGAAACTCAGACACACACACCCCACCTTTGTTAATGGGCGATTAAGGCCTGGGTTAGTCTATTCTACATAACAAATATCAACCTCTTTCAAGCAGCGCCATAGTAGGAATTGCCCAAAGCCCTTTCATTACATCATCACCCAGCAAGGCTCAACCAAGCCTGGGACACAGACAACCTACAAAGTTACCCCTGCATGGCCCCATGGGAGTATGACAACCAATCAGAATACAAGCTCAAATTTAAAAACCGAGAGAGAGCATAAAACCCAGGCATTCTCAGCATCACTTCCCGTTTTCTTCTCCAAAGATCTTCAAGCCATGTAATCCTGTTCATCAATAAACCTTCTTTCCAAGCAACTTCCATGAATCCAGTGTCTTTTTCCTCACTTGGAACTGAACCCAGATGGACATTTCTTCCAACAATCCACAGCACTGGCAAAAAAGAGAACTTGGGGTCTCCATTGTTGCTGGGAGACTTCAAACAAAATTCAAACATGAATTGCCAGGACAGGAAAAAATAATAATAATTAAGAACAGCAATACCTAACGACACAGATCAACTTAAAATGGGATATTCAGCTTGCATCTCCCATGTCTGGACACTATGTGCCTAGATGCTGTTGTAGAAAAATCAAAAATTAAAAATTGTGCAGAGAAAAGAAAAAGACATTTCCTATAGGGAAAGTATTTTAAAGGAACAGGAAATTATTTTGAAGGAGCAATATTAAAAGCACCATTTCCCCAATCCGCCAACTATTGCAAGTGGAATTCTTCGGCCACACCCTTTTCCTAGCCGCCGGCTCTGTAATGCAGTTAATTCTCAAGACTACGATTTCTTTAACTGATTGGTTTCTATTTTCATAGATGAGACTCAAATCATCTTAAACACTCATATTTCTCCTTACCTGGGTTCTAGAGGGGGGGCGGTGTAGGTTATCTATTTACCTATCAGGATATATGCCATTTTTTGTTCTGCGTGAATTACGTCTGCAAAGCGGTAAAGTGTTATGTATTTGCAAGCCCCATAATCTTTAAAAGCACAGTGATGCATGCCTCCGATGAGAAAAGAGCTTCCATCCAGTATGTTAATAGACAGCATTAGGGCTGTAATGAAAAGCACTTGAGACAAGTAAGCCCCTATCAAAAGCTGAGTAATAGGGTAGCAAAGAATGATTCATAATAGACCTCCTCTATACAAAGATATTAAGACGTCTGCGTTAGTTTGGAGTTTTTTCGCTCTAACAGCTGCCTCGTTTCTCTGATTCAAATAGGAGGAAGGTACCGTTCTCCTGTTACATACC
Source organism: Thamnophis sirtalis (assembly GCF_051295495.1). Lineage (NCBI taxonomy): Eukaryota > Metazoa > Chordata > Lepidosauria > Squamata > Natricidae > Thamnophis > Thamnophis sirtalis. The sequence goes on along the minus strand of NW_028261393.1, from coordinate 12,925,834 downwards.
CTTCCCACCTAGTCACTTCTGCGACACCCAGAAATGCACAGAAGCAAACACAAGAGCAATGAGGCCATTACTGTTGTGCCATCACCAAGCCACTACTGGCAAACGGTTGTGCGTTTCCATGAAGAGATGATTATCAGTAGATAAGTATCTTTGTCAATATCTCCTGCATTTCTTTCCCTTTGAACAACCAAGGATCTGCCTTGTCTCAAGATAGAACACTGATAAAAGAGGATACAAACAGCCTATGAATGTTTACATAATAATCCAAGGTTAAAAGAACTTTTTGTAATAGGAGGAACCACACCTTCTTTTTTTTTAAAAGCAGCTGTTCAACCTTCCAAGATCCTGGAATTTCTAGTAATACCAGGGCCGAGCATCGAAGGATTTTCTGTACTTGTGCTCATTTTTTGCAGAGGTTGGTTTTTTTTATAAAAAAAAATTATAAATAGGACAATAAACCTTTCAGCAAGTTAATGCACCTACTGTATTTTATTTGCTATTTCTTTCTTTCTTTTTTTAAGGAAAAATCCAGAGTTCAAGACTCTGTGAACACAAAACTAAGTGGCCCATGGATAGCACATTCCCATCCTAGGCAATGTATTAATTGTTAACATTCCACAACTCTGGGTTGTCTTTGTTCCAACAGATTCACATAGATCAGTGTTTCTCGACCTTAGCGACTTTAAGTCCTGTGGACTTCAACTCCCAGAATTCCCCAGCCAGCTCTGCTGGCTGGGGGATTCTGGGAGTTGAAGTCCACAGGACTTAAAGTCGCCAATGTTGAGAAACACTGACATAGATGCTGCTTTGGGCACTTTTATTTAGGAGGCACATTAGTCAACTCTTTGTCGTAAAGACCACAGTTTGTGAAATTGCTATAAAGCAGGTATGCAACTGCTGTAGCTTGTTATCATCCCTTCGAGGTCTCACCCTCCCTACTCAGGTAAGAAATTAGCCTCTCTTTTTTTCCATTTGGGAAGATGGGGAAAGGGTGTTTCAAATGCAAAATAAAAACTTTATGACCTGCAGAGGCTTTTCCCCTATCCCGTTAAAAATTCATTACTCCCCCGCCCCAAATATCGACTTGGGTTCTGCTCCACCTTCTTACAGAGTATAGTGTATAAAGCACAGAACAGCCCTTGCAGCCATGAAATCCCCACTCCTGCTCTAAAGTTACAAGGAGCTCTGATGCAGAGGAAAATGATCTAGGAGCAATTCTCCCACTAGGTAAAGTGAGGCAGCATAGTAATAACTGCGGAGCCTTGACCCATCCGAGTTAAATCAGGATTGAATATGGGTTAGTGCCAAGCAGGTAGCAGAAGAGAGACGTTTGGGAATGTTTCTTTTGGTCAAACACAGTCACATCATGCACAAGTCAAAACAGACATAAAGGTAAAGGTTCCCTTTGCACATATGTGCTAGTCGTTCCCAACTCTAGGGGGCGGAGCTCATCTCCGTTTCAAAGCCGAAGAGCCAGCGCTGTCCAAAGACGTCTCCTTGGTCATGTGGCCAGCATGACTAAACGCCGAAGGCGCACAGAACACTGCTACCTTCTCACCAAAGGTAGTTCCTATTTTTCTACTTGTATTTTTACACGCTTTCGAACTGCTAGGTTGGCAGAAGCTGGGACAAGTAACGGGAGCTCACTCCATTACTTGGCGCTAGGGATTCGAACCGCCAAACGGCCATCATTTCTGCATCTTAGCAATAGCAATAGCAATAGCAATAGCAGTTAGACTTATATACCGTTTCACAGGGCTTTTACAGCCCTCTCTAAGCAGTTTACAGAGTCAGCCTATTGCCCCCAACAATCCGGGTCCTCATTTTACCCACCTCGGAAGGATGGAAGGCTGAGTCAACCCTGAGCCGGTGAGATTTGAACAGCCGAACTGCTGAACTGCAGTCAGCTGAAGTAGTCTGCAGTGCTGCATTTAACCACTGCGCCACCTCGGCTCTTAGCCAATGAGCTACTGCATCCCATTAAAACAGACATAGCAGTAGTTAATTGACAAGACCATGGTTGGCCAAGGGTCCCATTTGATCTGTATTTTTAAGCGAACCCACCTCTGCTGCCCTTCCAAATACTGCATGTGAATAGGAGCAGACTGATTTTTTAAAAATTCGGCTCTCAGCTCGAAGAAAGCGCCTACCCAAATGTGTTCAGCCTTGCAACCTACATGGCAGAGATTAAAGAAAATTGTAGATAAAAGGCGTACCCTATGTATGTGTGCGTGCACCCTTAATTCACTAACTGCAGTGGAAATTGGATGGAATAGGCATAATTGAATGCAAATGAAACTGGCATGGGTTGGAAACCGATTCATCCAACCCTACCGAAAGTGATATAAAGGGGTCTCGCTGACGCTCCAGCCAAACCCTAGAAGTAAAAAAAAAAAAATGAAAGCGCTATCTGAGAGCAATTATCATCACCGAGGATTCATAGCCCTTTTTTTTTCCCCCTTCCTTCCATTCTGAGTCAGTTCATATGTGCCATGTCAAATTACAAGTGGAGATAAACAGCAAAACGGAGTCTTATTTCTTTTTGTTAAATGCAGTTGTCACAGGGTGGGGAGAGAGTCTTTTTCTCCGGCACACAAACATTCTTCCTTCTATCTGCATCGAGCAGAAACAGCTTGTGAGCAGGAGAGCGGGGAAAATAAAAACAGCAGCCAGAGTTTCAAGGATTTTTTTTTTAAAAAAAAAAGAGGAGAGAGGGAGGCAAATCTTGCTTTTTGCAGTTTGCTGGCTTTTCAGAAGAAGAAAAAAAATCGGCATGGCCTTGATTTATTAATTCTTCCCACCTAGATTACCCGATGATGGGCTTTTAGAAGCAGGAACATTGGCTAATGCTCGATTTAGAACCGAAACTGTCAAGCAGGAATTAAGTGTGATACACAAGCCATATTATTTGACAGGGTGGGTAGTAGGGGACGGATTTCATCTTTAAAGCCACAGATGGTCTTTTGCCTAATTTTGAAAGGACTCTGCAAATGAACCGTTCAGACTTTTGGTAAGAAACTGCTGTCTATTCTTTGGAAGTGGGGGGAAAAGAGGGAGACAGAGGGGGGGGGGAAATAGGTGGCCCCACTAATTTTTGTCTCTTGCCTTAACTGATGACCACAAGGGAGCCCAACATTTCTATTGCTAAACAAGACAATTGTTAAGTTTGTTTCGTACCATTTTATGACTTTTCTTACCGCAGTTGTTAAGTGAATCACTGCAGTTGTTAACTCAGTAGCAACCTTAACCACAGTTGTTAAGGGAATCTGGCTTCCTTGTTGACTTTGCTTGTCGCAAAAGGAAATCCCAGGAGCTTAGAATGCTGGCTGGGGAATTCTGGGAGTTGAAGTCCACAAGTCTTAAAGTTCTCAACTTTGGACACCCCTGGTTTAGAGTATGGCTAGTAAAGCCATACTCGCTTTAGAAGTACTACAAAAGTATGATCAAACGTGGTTCTTTCTCTGACACAGTGGAAGGACACGCTCCCTTTCCTATTGATATTAAATATGTATCTCTTTTCACCCATCTGCAGCATCTCCTGCTCAGCCTTTCCCAGCCTGGTGCCCCCCCCCCAAAAAAATAGGTTGAATTATGATCCTGGGTTAAGCCTTGGTAGAGCTTCATCAATGACTATAAGGCAGGAGTGTCAATCTCAAGGGCCAGGGGCTGGATCCGGCCCATGGCATGCTTAGATCTGGCCCATAGGCCTTCCCTGGAAACAGTGAAGGACTGGCCTACAGAGCCTCTGCCAGCAAAAACACACCTTGGGTGGGCTGCGTGCGACCCTCCCAAGCTCAGTTTTCGCTGGCAGGGAATTGCAGGAAGCCGTCGCAGCCGAAAACGGAGCTTGGGAGCCCGTTTTTGGCAGAGTGTTCGGGCCACCACCGGCACCCACAACACGAGTTAACCTCGAGCTGGCCACGCCCACCCTAGCTATGCCCCCCCCCGGTGAGCCAATCACAATCCTGATGCAACCCTCAATGAAATCGAGTTTGACACCCCTGCGATAAGAGAATGTCATGCCAGACTTGTGGTTCAGTTCCTGTTTTAATGCTTTGCTAAGTGTGTTAGATTTTTTTCACTCTGGGAGGAAGTGGGGAACACGGAACAGTGGTGATATCTAAATCTTTTACCCTTTTCACATTTAACCTAACGTGAAACTGCCATAACAACTGAAACCGAAGGAGATTTGAAACAGCAGAAGTCACCCTGCTTGGCACGCTTACTGTGTTCAGCTACAGGGCGGTTTGACCAATATTAGCTAAACCTGTGGCATCCATCCAGCCGCTGTCACTTGTAGTCCGTGGTCTCTAACCAAGGTCCCTATTTAAACCCGGCAGTTGTGCCTGTTCAGCAAATAGTTAAAAACCTGATTTAGCAGAGCGTGTGAACCTCGCCAGGGGCAGCATGGACCAAACACATCACATTCCACCGCTAGCTAAGCTGATTAAATTTTCTGATTCTCCGCAATCAGTCAGGCCCCAACAGAGCCCAAATATTTAAATGTTCTTCGTACTATGGGGAGGAATTATTACGCCAACTTTTTTTCTTCCTTGCTTGCTTGGGCATTAATCCCACTTATTAAAGACTTTATCTGCACATCTGTGTCTGTATCCAGTGATACTCCTTGCCACTAGATGATGACGTTGCCTTATTTAGCTTTATAAAAGATCAATGGAGTCCGGAACTGCTGGCAGCTCTTCAGAAAACAGGTCCAGAACATTATTCCAACACAGATGGTCCTCGACTTACAACAGATCATTTAGTGACGATTCCAAGTTACGCTGGCACTGAAAAAGTGAGTTATAACCATTTTTCATACTTACGACCACTGCAGCATCCCCATGGTCAGATGATCAAAATTCAGATGTGATTCATATTTAGGACGGTTGCAATGTCCTGGGGTCGTGTGATCCCCTTTTACAACCTTCTGACGAGCAAAATCAGTGGGGAATCAGATTCGCTTAACAGCCATGTTACCCATTTAATAAATGCTGCAAGGATTCGTTTAACAGCTCCACAGCAGGAAAAGTTGTAAAATGGGGCAAGTTCACTTAACAAATGTTTCACTTCGCCACACAAATTTCAATTGTGGTCGCAATTCGAGGATGACCTGTATGTTTAATTCCCGGATAACGAGAGAGAAATGCTTTCGCTTTAAAAAAATAAATAAATCTTGTTTGCTATTATCAATTTTCTGCAGTAGCTCCCAGATCAATAGAATAGCACAGCATAGCATAGCATAGCATAGCATAGCAGTAGAAGTAGAAGTAGAAGTAGAAGTAGAAGTAGAAATAGAAATAGAAATAGAAATAGAAATAGAAATAGAAATAGAAATAGAAATAGAAATAGAAATAGAAATAGAAATAGAAATAGAAATAGAAATAGAAATAGAAATAGAATAGCATAGCATAGCATAGCAGTAGAAGTAGAAATAGAAATAAAAGTAGAAGTAGAAATAGAAATAGAAATAGAAATAGAATAGCATAGCATAGCATAGCATAGCATAGAAGTAGAAATAGAAATAAAAGTAGAAGTAGAAATAGAAATAGAAATAGCATAGCATAGCACAGCACAGCATAGAAGTAGAAATAGAAATAGAAGAGAAGAGAAGACCATAGCATAGCATAGCATAGCATAGCATAGCATAGCATAGAATAGAATAGAATAGAATAGAAACAGGAACAAGAACAAGAACAAGAACAAGAACAAGAACAAGAACAAGAACAAGAACAAGAACAAGAACAAGAACAAGAACAAGAATAGAATAGAATAGAATAGAATAGAATAGAATAGCAGTAGCAGTAGCAGTAGAAATAGAAATAGAAGTAGAAGTAGATGTAGAAGTAGAAATAGGAATAGGAATAAGAATAGGAATAGGAATAGGAATAGGAATAGGAATAGGAATAGGAATAGGAATAGGAATAGGAATAGGAATAGGAATAGGAATAGGAATAGGAATAGGAATAGGAATAGGAATAGGAATTGAATAGAATAGAATAGCATAGCAATAGAATAGAATAGAAATAGAAATAAAAATAATACAGATAAAAATAGAATAGAACAGAATTCTTTATTGGCCAAGTGTGATTGGACAAACAAGGAATTCGTCTTTGGTGCATATCAGGGGTGACATTAACTATACCTTCCCTATCAGTTCACAAATGGGAGTGTGCATGCGCTCACATTTGTGAGTGTCTGCGCATGCACTCCGCCTTCTGCACATGCACTTTGACTTTAAAAGGGGCCTAAATGGGATGCCGCAGAGCCAGAGTGGTGCGATTTCCACTATCAGTTCGGGCGAATCGATGAGAACCAGCAGAATACTACCTCTGGGGCATATGCTAAAAGAAAAGATACATCGGTCACGAATCATAAGGTACAACACTTAATGACCGTCACAGGGTACAAATAAGCAATCAAATCATACTAGGAAACAATCAATATAAATCTTAAGGATACAAGCAACAAAGTTACAGTCATACAGTCATAAGTGGGAGGAGATGGGTGATAGGAACGATGAGAAGATTAATAGCGATAGTAATGCAGACTTAATAAATAGTTTGACAGCATTGAGGGAATTATTTCTTTAGCAGGCCGCTGCATGGGTCCGTCCATCCCACTTCTGCTGAGGTCATGGGAAGGAGCTAAAGCCTGAGTCACATCCCAGCGTGGCTTGGTGGATTGTGGGTTGCTAACATTGCCATCACCGCTGAACGGTGTAAGCCAGTGCTGAAGAAGCCGACAGATGGTGCACTCAAATACAGGAGGCCCTTGGAATGGAAAGAGATGAATAATTCCAGGAGATACTCTTATGCCAGCTTTCTGAACACTTGGCTCCTTGCAAGAATCCGAGAACCTGGAGTACAGCCTGACACAGGATGGAATCTTAATCAGCTGAGCCGTCCTACGCAACAAAACACAGAGGACATCCAGAGAATTGTTTGGGGGTGGAGCAATTGGTGGTGTGGGGGGGGGGGAGTTATTCAAAATCCACTTTCAGCAGAGACTCTGGTTCCAACTAGAGTCCCTTTTTTCTCTCCCCCAAAGAACAAGGAAGCCTGGAGGACCACTGATCATGCTATCTAATCCAGATAGGAGTTTAGAGTCAAACAATATATTTGGAATCAGGCCTTGGCTGACTTGAAGCCGTTTTTGATCCGGCCAGGAGCACCCTGAAGGAATATTGGTTAGAAGGAGGATGTAGTTCAGAAAAATATAGGCTGAAAATGTACCTTGGCTGTTGTCCAAGATGTTTTGCCAGCACTGAGCTAGATAGACAAATAGACAAATTCTGTTATAGATGCTTTCCCATTTTTCAGAAGGAAAATAAAGAACCTATTCCTCTTTCTTCCAGGCAGGTAAATTTTGATATGAAGAATAGAAATAATAGAAATAGAATAACAGAGTTGGAAGGAACCTTGGAGGTCTTCTAGTCCAACCCCCTGTTTAGGCAGGAAACCCTTCACCACTTCAGACAAATGCTTACCCAACATCCCCTTAAAAACTTCCAGTGTTGGAGCATTCACAACTTCTGGAGGCAAGTTGTTTCACTGGTTAATTGTTCTAACTGTCAAGAAATTTCTCCTTAGTTCTAAGTTGCTTCTCTCCTTGATTAGTTTCCACCCATTGCCTCTTGTCCTGCCCTCAGGTGCTCTGGATAATAGCTTCACTCCCTCTTTTTTGTGGCAGACCCTGAGTTATTGGAACACTGCTATATGTCTCCCCTAGTCCTTCTTCTCATTAAACTAGATATATCCAGTTCCTGCAACCGTTCTTCATGTTTTAACCTGCAGTCCTCTAATCGTCTTTGTTGCTCTTCTCTGAAGGATTGCATCATGACTCTGTTCCAAAAATGAGTCTGAGTAAAATTCGTTACCTGGTTTGATTCAAAGAAGCTAAAAAGCTACAGACATCTTTAAGTCAATGTAGTGATTTGGAGGTCTTGTAGTTCTCCTGGGAAAATATGAAAGTGGTTAGTCAGTGAGTGTCTTCTTTCTAGGTGTTTTTTTCAACTTTTTCCTTCCAGCGTACCACCAGGAATTTCCTGAATGGTCTCCCATTCTAAGACACTGAGCTTGTTGATCAGAAAGGCCGGGAGTTCAGCGAGTTCCCATTATTTGTCCTAGCTTCTGCCAACCTAGCAGTTCAAAACCATGTAAAAATCCAAGTGGAAAAATAGGGGGCACCTTTGGTGGGAAGGTAACAGCATTCCATGCACCTTTGGCATTGAGTCATGCAGCCACATGACCACGGAGACGTCTTCTGACAGCGCTGGCTCTTCGACTTTGAAATGGAGATGAGCACCGTCCCCTAGAGTCAGGAATGACTAGCACATGTGTGCAAGGGGAACCTTTATCTCCCATTCAAATGCTAACCAGATCTGATCCCACTTTGCTTTCTGCGATGAGCCAACCAAAGCAGACCACAGAAATAGGTTGAACGTTGGCTTGGGTGGTCTCATCTAGACAGAGGGTCCTTTAAATTAGAATTTTGTTCTGTCTACATCAGTGGTGGGATTCAGCCAGTTCGCACCTATTCGGGAGAACCGGTTGGTAACTTTCTAAGTAGTTCGGAGAACCGGTTGTTGGAAGAAATCTCCTTTTGTTTTTTTCCCCACTTTACAGAGCTAATCCTGTAAGGAAGGCAGGAAGGAAACATTCTGGTGTTGTTTCTAGCCTAATCTTTATTGCCCTGCTTACAGAAACTGCCTCTCCGATTCACCCTTATTACATTGTCACAGCTAAGGCGAAGCGCCCATCAACGTGAATGATGCTGAGTTGGCCACGCCCACACAGTCACATGACCACCAAGCCCCACCTACCCATCTGGTCATTAGGGCAGAGAACCGGTTATTAAATTTTTTGAATCCCACCACTGGACTACAGGTGTTTATTTGGGGGGAGGGCCTAAGTTTTAAAAATTACAGATGGGGAAGGTAGGCAGAGAAAATAATGGGTCACCTAATATTTCCCCCCCACCCCATCCTAGGTTATTGGCAAGTACTCAGCACCTGTCGTCACTTATAAAGCCCTTCATGGTATTGGACCTGGGTACTTGAGAGACCGCCTGCTGCCAATTACCTCCCAAAGACCCATTAGATCACACAGGGTTGGCCTCCTCCGGGTCCCGTCTACCAGCCAATGCCATCTGGCTACTACCCGGGGGAGGGCCTTCTCTGTGGCAGCTCCGGCCCTTTGGAACAAACTCCCCGCAGAGATTCAGACCCTCACCTCTCTCCAGGCCTTCCGAAAAGCCGTTAAAACCTGGCTGTGTCGGCAGGCCTGGGGTTGATGAGTTCCCTTCCCCTCTCGATTGTGTGTTTGTTGATTATTTTAAATGCTTGTATTTGTAGTCCTTGTGTTTCCCTTCCTTCTTGGGTTTGTGAGCCGCCCTGAGTCCCGCTGGGAATAGGGCGGCATATAAATAAAACGAAACCTAAACCTTTCAGCCCCAGGAAACCTTTTCAGATTCAACACAGATCCCAGGGAATCCAGCATATGTGGACCACAAGGCAGGAGAGAATGGATTCACCCAAAGTCACGCTAGAATTTGTCTGCCAAGAAAATCCTGCGAGCGCTTTGAAGCCAGGCATTTTCAGGAAACCCGATGGCAGCGAGGTTATCCCCAGTCACGCTTCGAAACACAACTGCCAGATCCTCTCCTCTCCCCCACCCCCAGCCCCCCACTGTCACAAGTCAGTAGGCACTGCAGGAGTCAGTTTTCCATGCAATGGAATGACATCAGTTGCCACCAGCAGGGATCTGGCCTCCTGTTCCAATTCATATGGTAGCGGAGACACAAAGCGCCAGGTTTTGAGAAAACTCAGCAGCGTGGGTGAAAAACTGGGCACGGAGGAGCACGATTGAAAATCTGGCCCCCTGTTTGCTTTCCAAAAACAGGGGTGGATCTGCTCCAGGAACGGCACTGATTTTCCTTGGCGTTCCCAAGCGTGTGGATGTGTGAGAGCCTGCCTATGCGCGTGCATGCATATACGAATTAGAACCAATGTTTAACACCTCCCCCCCCCCAATAAAAGGAGAAATAAAAATGTACCAGGAGGAGTCAAGGGAGAAAATGAACTGTTTCTCTTTTTTTTTTAATTTTTACTTTCCACTTTCCTCCCTTCTGTGTATTACCCTTAAGCAGGTACAGATGAAAAGAGAACGGACTCTCACATTCCCTTTTATTTGCAAATTAGATGACAGGGTAATGCATTGAAAATACGTGCTACTCTTTTAAAAGAAGCCAAAGCATGGGTACTTCTGAGGTTAAATATAAGAGTATGTTACATAAAGGGGGGGAATCTGTGCCCTGTGCCATAATCTCATTAAAAAACCACCTATCATATTGATTATTTCAATACTCTTCAATTGGTAAGTGGGTAAAACTACCACAGTGTAGCCTTTTGTGTGACTTTAGCAGTCAAAATCTTCTGGGGAAGAAGGTGCTGCTTCCATTTCACTATAATGGAACAACAGGATATTCAGCTCCTGTAACTTGTCTAGTTGGGCCTTCTCCTTTGATCTTGCCTTATGACTTATGCCCCTTGAAGAGAGAACTTCCTTGATTGTGGTGCTTCACATCAAGACGATGCTCCTTAACAAAATGGGTCCCATATTGCTTTCCTTCAAATACCAGATCAAAAAAAAAAAATCAATCTGACTTGCAAAGCTCAGATTATGCCCATAATGCTTGTTACTTATGCTATCACAACTCCATCATGACCATCAGAAGAAGGTCCATTTGCAATTTACTTTTTCTTCTTCCTTTCCCCACTCCCCCACCCCCATCCCCTGAGGCTTTTACGGTCTTTAAAAACCAAAATGACAAGAATCTTCATGAAAACATTCATTTAGATCCAATTTTGTTGTCATTCTTTTGAATGGGGAAAAACAACCATCTCCCTTTCTTGTTATTTCATGGAAGACATTTGTGTGACTAAATGTTGGGACTTCAAAAAAATGACCTTTTTTAATTAAAAAAAAATCAAATGTATTTTATTCAGCTTAGAGATGCATAGAGGAGAGTCCTAGTTTTGTGGATGCTTTGATGCATTTCTTTTCTTTTTTTTTACATTTCTTTCCTTACTCCCTACAAGGAAGAGTATGGAGCAAAGGCTTTGATGCTTTTAGGAACTGAATTGTCGTGTTCTAAAGCTGGTCACCTACCTTAAGAGCCGAGGTGGCACAGTGGTTAGAGTGCAGCACTGCAGGCTACTTCAGCTGATTGCAGTTCTGCAGTTCAGCTATTCAAATCTCACCAGCTCAAGGTTGACTCAGCCTTCCATCCTTCTGAGGTGGATAAAATGAGGACCCGGATTGTTGGGGGCAATATGCTGACTCTGTAAACTGCTTAGAGAGGGCTAAAAGCCCTATGAAGCGGTATATAAATCTAACTGCTATTGCTATTGCTATTGCTATTTATCAGAAGTTGATATGTTGTGAAAGAGTTAGAGAGGGCTAGTAAGTGGTTTTATTTTGAGTCTGGTGGTGACGTTGACATTATAACCTATATGCCGCTCCATCTCTAGAGACTCTGAGTAGCTTCCAATAAAATATTAAAAAGTATAATTGTAAACAGTCAATCCAAGCTGCTATCAGTCAAGGGCTGCATTATCTTAAAGGTAAAGGTAAAGGTTTCCCCGCACATGCTTGCTAGTCATTCCTGACTCTAGGGGGCGGTGCTCATCTCTGTTTCTAAGCCAAGGAGCCAGCGCTGTCCAGAGACGTCTCCGTGGTCATGTGGCCGGCATAACTAAACGCCAAAGTCACACAGAGCACTGTTACCTTCCCACCAAATTGGCCCCTATTTTTCTACTTGCAGTTTTTACGTGCTTTCGAACAAGTAATGGGAGCTCACCCCGTATGCGGCGCTAGGGATCCGAACCGCTGGATGGCCCACCTTTCTGATTGACAAGCTCAGCATCTTAGCCACTGAGCCACTGCGTCCCCATTATCTTACTCAGCCCCAAATGTTACCCTGGAGAGCCATGTTTTTATGGCTTTCCCAAAAAAATGTAATGATGGATGGATGGATGGATGGATGGATGGATGGATGGATGGATGGATGGATGGATGGATGGATGATGTGTTATCAAGACAGTTTCAAGTCTTGATGACCAAATAGATTTTCCCCAACCTGGTCCTTCAGATATTCTAGTAGTGCCTCATCTGTCATCAAGTCCAACTACCTCCTTGTTAGTTATCTGTTGTGGCCCGGCAGGAGTTGTTAGAGCTGTCGCCAGACTCCGACAGCGAGGGGTCTTATGAGTCGGTCTTGGAGGAGGTGGAGGACCCTGGACAGGGTGTCGACTCCAAGCAGGGTGAGGAGGGACTGGTTGGCCACCAGGTGGCAGCAGAGCATTGGATCAAAGGGAATGTTCATGAAAGTATTTGGGAGTTGTATCAGGATGCATGCAGGTCTACTCAGGGTAAAGGACAAAGGAGTAACTACAGGAGGTGATTGCGAACACCTGAGGCTGATCAAGATCCCCTCCTGCTGATAAAAGAAACCTTTTTAGTTACGTGGCTTTTGGCTTTCCTTCCTGGATGGAGAAGGGGGGGGGGTCAGAACAGTTATCTATCCTTCTTCATCCTGCCTATCATCTTCCTCATCTTCATTTTACCACTAGCTGCTCTTCTGGTTTCGGCCTGAAAAGCAGCCTGAAAATGCCCCCCAAAACAATCATAAATGGCCAAAAAACAGGCATGCGGGCACCAGCCAGCTGATCTTTGAGTTTCTGTGCTCTGGCATGCATGAAGAACAGCTGGCCGGCATACATGCGCATGCCAGAAACCCCAAAACCTTCGGGTTTCCAGCGCTCCAGGGTGTGTGCACGCACATGCGTTCCGGTTTGGCCACTCGATGCCGAAAAGGTTCGCCATCACTGACCTAGGCTAATGCATACATGGTGGCACAGGGCAATGTTTGTCATTAAATCCCTGGTTTAGGTTAGCCTAGTTCAAAAACTGAAAGCAGAATTGCCATATTTTTCAGAGTATAAGATGCACCGTTGTATAAGACGCACCAAGGTTTTGAAGAGGCAAATTTTTTTAAAAAAAAGTTTTTGCACTCTGCAAACCTCCCAAAAACGGCCCATTTTTCGCAAAAATGGGCCCGTTTCTTTTCCCAAAAAAGGCATGAATAGCCTTTAGAGGGCTTGCAGAGTGCTCCTGGGGGGTGGGGGACCCCCAAAATGAGCAAAAACGGCCAGTTTTTCACAAAAACGGGCCTATTTTTGGTCAAAAAAATTGCATGCATAGCCTTTAGGAAGCTTATAGAGTGCTCCTGGGGGCTGGGGGAGCAAAATTCAGCAAAAAAACAGCCTGTTTTTCACTCATTTCTGCCTTCCCCAGCCCCTAGGAGCTCTCTGAAAGTCTTCTAAAGGCTCTGCACGGCCATTTTGGGGAGGGGTGGGGTTTGGGGAGGCAAAAAAATTCTGTATTCAGTGTATAAGATGCACCCAGATTTCCAGCTTCTTTTTTAAGGGAAAAGGATGCGTCTTATACTCCAAAAACACGGTAACCCTGCGTCTTGCTACAACCACAGTCTCTGCATCCTCACAATGCTGTGGGGTTTCTTCAAGACCTGGAAGGTAGAAAGGTATGGATCTTCGGACCATTTCCCAGGGCTTCTTTATTGTTTTCTTTCCTGACCAAATGTGTTCCCGTTGCCATTTTCACAAGCTCCATCAAGGTTATATCCGGAGCACAATTAAGAGCACGGCAAACCTTTATACTCTCAGCCTGATTCTCACCTGCCCTCCACCAATGTTCTTCCTTCTACAATGGGTGGAAGCTCGACGGCTAGATGTCATATGCTGTCATAAAGAGCCGAGATGGCACAGTGGTTAAACGCAGCACTGCAGGCTACTTCAGCTGACTGCAGTTCTGCAGTTCGGCTGTTCAAATCTCACCGGATCAAGGTTGACTCAGCCTTCCATCCTTCCGAGGTGGGTAAAATGAGGACCCGGATTGTTGTTGGGGGCAATATGCTGACTCTGTAAACCGCTTAGAGAGGGCTGAGAGCCCTATGAAGCGGTATATAAGTCTAACTGCTATTGCTATTGCTATTGGTACATGCACACCCAGCCACCGTCCTAAGCAATGCCAGCAGCCTCAGATATCTCAAGAGTATTTTGGCCGAGGTCTCTTTGAATGAGGGCCACCAATGCAGAGCCTGTTACTGAAAGCAGCAGGAAAGGGTATTTGGGCACAATTTACATTTCACCACATTATTCGCCGCTTTCAAAGTGTTTCTTTCAACAATCCCATAATGATCCCTCCCCCCCCCCCCCATGCTGTTGGCAACTCAGCCGGTCTTGTAAAATTGCTTCTTTAAAGGCGAGGGCAGGCAATCGCCTTGGGTTTTCAAAAACACAAAAGCCGAGACTGCGGTGGACAAGTAGAACAGACAGAATAATGGCATTTATTAGACTCACAGCTGGGAAACAAGGGACAGTCATAAAGGGTGGCACATCCAGACCCACAATCATCTATTTATTTAAGTCCTTTTTCTTTTCCTGATCAGAAATTGGGCCATGAACTTGTGGCCAAGGATAACTCTCAATCCGGAAAAAAGTTGCACGTCTCTAGTTAAACCAAGTTTTTCCTGCTTTTTCCCCCCAAAATTGATTGATTGATTGATTGATTACATTTATATGCCGCCCTTTTCCCTGAAGGGGACTCAGGGTGGCTCACAATTCAATCAGGGAAGGAGGTACAGACAGGGGGATAAAAAAGACAAGACATAACAATACAAAATTTAAAAACACACAACAAACCATACCATTCGAGAAGGGGGGCAAAAACTCTTTAGCCCCAGGCCTGTCGGAACAGCCAGGTTTTTAGGGCTTTGCGGAAGGCCTGGAGGGTGGTGAGGGTTCGAATCTCCATGGGGAGTTCGTTCCAGAGGGTCGGAGCAGCCACAGAGAAGGCTCTCCTCCGGGTAGTCGCCAGTCGGCATTGGCCGGCGGATGGAATTCGGAGGAGGCCTAATCTGTGGGATCTGATCGGTCTATTGGAGGTAATTGGTAAAATCAAAAAGTCAATACAAAACCTCCCTAGCAAACCTTATGCCCAATGGTTGTTTTTTTTAAAGAAATAGCAAGATTCCAAAGACCTTTTCCAAGGATGGTGTTGAGTCTAACAATCCAACCCAGGAATGAAGTGAGAAATTAACAGAAGACTTTGTCCTCACTCGATTGAAGAAATTGCAAAATTAGGAAAAGCCAGCCTTTAAATAAGCAAGAGAGGAAGAAAATTGACTCATTTGAGCCGTGGTGCTGGAGAAGATTCCTGTATATTCCTTGGACCACCAAGCAAGTATCGGAGCACTTAACACCAGACATGTTACTTACAAGGAAAAATCACAAAAACTTTTCTCATGTATTTTGGCCATGTATGCAGGAGAATTCACTGCTGAAAGCTATTATATTGGGAAAAAGTTAGTGGTAAAAGGAAACCAGGCTGCCAAAGAACACAAGAGCGGGACACCATCAAGGCTGAAATCAGCCAGAGCAGTGATGGGTTTCAATTTTTTATAACCTCTTCTGTAGGTGTGGCCTGCTTTGTGGGAGTGGCTTGTCGGCCATGTGACAGGGTGAGAGTGGCTTGCCAGCCATGTTTTTAATTTTTTTGGGTGGGCATGGCCAACTTGTGGACATGGCCAACTTGTAAAATGTGGTGAAACTCACTTAACAACGCTCTTGCTTAGCAACCAAAATGTTGGCTCAGAAACTCTGGCATTGAAGCACGCAAATCTTAAAGCTGTCAAGTTACAAGACCCTTCCACCCCTAACCCTTTAGAAAAAAAAACCCAGGGGGGTTCAAACTTGACAGCTTTAAGACTTGTGGACTTCAACTCCCAGAATTCTTCCTCTCGCTCTTCATCTTGATGATGTCTGGACGGGCAGGGGGAGGAAGCTGGAACCAGATCTAAATGGCATGGTAGATTTGTGGAACCTCTTCTATAGAAGAGGTTAGAACTGGCGGGAACCCACCCCTGAGCCAGAGTATAGTAAAACTCAAAGAAGTAGTGTAAGATTGGAAGATGTGAAAGAGTCCTATCTCATAGAATCACCAAGAGTCAGACATGATTGAATGGATAACATCACCATCAGGAAATTCCATAGTTCAGTTCAGTGGTGGGATTCAGCTGTTCGCACCGGTTCGATAGAACCGGCTGAAGCCCAACTCTGCCCCACCACTCCCAGCCACACCTCACCAGCCAGGCATGACAAGGAGCGGCTGGGAGGGGAGGAGTGGGGCAGGGTGGAGCGGGACGAGGAGAGAAGAGGCCAGGCGAGGGGAAGCCCCCCCCTTGATGTGAGTCAGGGGTGGGTTCTGGCTGCTGCTACTGCCGGTTCACTCAGGGATGCACTACGCACACTCGCTTCACGCACGCATGATGCTTGCTATGCGCACATGCACAGTACTAAAAAATGCTTCAACGCATGCACAGAAGCAAAAAACAAGATGGTGGCACCTATGGCATCTCAGAGAGAACCAATTCGGGGGCGTGGCAGGCCGAATTACTACCTACTCAGCTGAACCGGTCCGAACCGGTAGGAACCCACCTCTGATGTGAGTGATGTGAGGTTGGCCACACCCAGCCAGTCACATGATCACCCAGCCACGCCTACCCAGCCAGTCATTAGGGCAGAGAACCGGTTGCCAAATTATGTGAATCCCACCACTGGTTCAGTTTCATAAAATAGTAGCACAAGAATGAAAACAATTGACCACAGAGCCGAAGGCTTCCGTTCACTTTCCTCAAACTCCCACTTCCAGTCCTTCTTGCATCTTGCAACAAGAAAAGCCATAAAGAGGATTGTTGTGGAAGGAGAAAATGGGGAAATCCCACATGCTCAGGGGCTGCTGCAGCTTCGTTTCTTCCACTGTTATGCCCAGAGCAGCGTTATTTCCTCCAGGGCTTACCTTGGACTAGAGACACAACATCAAATATCCGTGGCACGACAAAACCGCGGTCCATTAAAGTGCGCCCGCTTAAAGCGCGTACCTGACGTCATCAGCAGCGCAACAAATACGACCGCGGAGAAAAAAGGGCGCTTTAAAAGGCGCTTTTAAAGCAAGCCAATTCACGTAAAGGTAAGGGTTAGGTTTAGGGTTAGGGTTAGGTTAAGGGTTAGGGTTAGGTTTAGGGTTACGTTAAGCCTTAGGGTTAGGTTTAGGGTTAGGTTAAGGGTTAGCGTTAGGTTTAGCGTTAGATTAAGGGTTAGGTTTAGCGTTAGGTTAAGGGTTAGGTTTAGGGGTTAGGTTTAGGGTTATGTTAAGGGTTAGGTTTAGAGTTATGTTAAGGGTTAGGTTTAGGGTTAGGTTTAGGGTTAGGTTTGGGGGGGTTAGGGTAAGGTTTTCGCGTTAATGTTAACTTTACCGCTCACAGCGTGATGTTTTCGTCGCGCTGTGATGACGTCAGGTACGCGCTTTCGTCGAGCGCGCTTTAGTCTACCGCGGTTTTGTGGTGGAACCCAAATATCAGCTAGAAAAATCTCTCTCCACCCTCACTTCTGACTCTTATACTTTCCTGGCCAGGAGTCACAAGGGCCTTGTTGGTCAACAGCTTCCACGAGAGGATAGTTTCAATGCTAGAGAAGCGCTTGAGCACTCTAAGAAAAGAGAAGACGTTGCATTGTGTCATCCTCCCTGGAACATAGCCTTAAAATCGAAGCAGAGGTAAGGGAGGATTCCAGAACCTCGGAAGAATGTTGCTAAGCTAATTGTTGATTTTCCAAGCAGATGTTTGCCATGAAGTGGCCTGATTCCATCCTGAAAGGCATGTAGAAGTCAGCTGGTAAAATGGAATCCAGATACTGGAATTGGCAGAGTGATGGAGAGATGTTGGGCAATTCCCCGTAAGCGTTGGGTGTGTCTCAAGGCAGGAAAACAAACGCTTTCATCTGAACTAGATGTGTGGCCGAATTGCTCAAGTGGGTGTAGGAAGAAGAGGTTGAGAAATTGTTTAGGGAAACTGAGGACAAAAGATCCATGAGAACTAAACTGGTGTCCATGCTGGGATACATGCACACTCCACTTTGTCACCAGAATTCTGACTAGTTTCTTTGTCAAATACAGGAAATCAGAAGTCCAGGCAATTCAAATGAATACATATTCTTTGTATGTTAATGCTCTCTACAAGAATCTGAACTACTAACATTAAAAGCAAATTGTCAGTAGGTAAGAGTCAACAGAATTCAGGGTGAGATGGACTTAGATTTCTTGTGGGTGCAAATAGACTCAAGCTGATGATGCATTTGACCACTCCCTCAAGCTCAGCCTGGCCATTTCCTACTAGGAGCCGAGGTGGCGCAGTGGTTAAATGCAGCACTGCAGGCTACTTCAGCTGACTGCAGTTCTGCAGTTTGGCTGTTCAAATCTCACCGGCTCGGGGTTGACTCAGCCTTCCATCCTTCCGAGGTGGGTAAAATGAGGACCCGGATTGTTGTTGGGGGCAATATGCTGACTCTGTAAACCACTTAGAGAGGGCTGAAAGCCTTATGAAGCGGTATATAAGTCTAACTGCTATTGCTACTTCCTTGTTGGAATGGTGATAGAAGTTGGATCAACATTATACTGGAAGTAAAAAAAAGATTAATTTTGGGCTTGGAAAACCTAGAACTGCCTACAGTCTGACCTAAATGTAGTACACAAAATTATCCACTACAACATCCTACCTCTCACTGACTACTTCAGCTTCAACCACAATAATACATGAGCAAATAGTAGATACAAACTCAAGGTAAATCGCTCCAAACTTGATTGCAGAAAATACGACTTCAGCAACATAGTCGTCGATGCCTGGAATGCAGGACCTGACTCTGTTGTTACATCCCCAAACCCCCATAATTTTAAATGAAGACTGTCTACTGTTGACCTCACCCCATTCCTAAGAGGTCTGTAAGGTATGCATAAGCGCACAAGTGTGCCTACCCTCCCTTTCCTACTGTCCCCATTTATTGGTACCTATTTACTGGAAAAGCCGAGGTGGCGCAGTGGTTAGAGTGCAGTACTGCAGGCCACTTTAGCTGACTGTGATCTGCAGTTTAGCGGTTCAAATCTCAACGGCTCAAGGTCGACTCAGCCTTCCATCCTTCCGAGGTGGGTGAAATGAGGACCCGGACTGTGGGGGCAAGTTGCTGACTCAATTTGCTTTAAAAAAAATGTAAACTGCTTAGAGAGGGCTGAAAGGCCTATGAAGCGGCATATAAGTCTAATAAATAAATAAATAAATAATACTGTGTTCATATTTATGTTTATGCTTATACCTGTTATCTTTTACATGTTGGACAAACTAACTAAATAAATAAATGAAGCACATACATTCAGTAATCAGTTTAAGCACTTTATGTGACCCCAGCCAATATTATAAAGCTACTTTAAAAAATAAATTATGAAGGGACAGAGCCAAGGCAAGGCTTTTAAGTAGAGGCTGGGATTTTACATTATGCTAAGATCTTATGTTACAAGATTCCTCTATCCCAAGCCACCTATAATCTGAGTTTTCCCCAAAGTAACAAAGATTGGGGGGGTGCAAAGTTGTGATTCAGATCACAGACTAATTCCAATACGTCATTTGAATGGTCAAATGAAGCTGATAAAAAAATGGGAGCGCACATACAAGCACACTCGCGTGGTGCGTAGGAGTCTAATGAATCTGCTAATTGAGTTGAACTTATCCAGTTTGATCCATTGAATCAATTCAGCAATTCAGCTTGAAGATTCAATTTGAAAGGATGATTCAATGGAATCACCTCTGAATCGAAGCTGCAAATTAAGCCTCTGCATATATGCCTAATAACTATTAATGCACTTGCTGATCACAAAAAAAATTGCCTAAAAGGCCAAGTGATTGGGTAATCAACATTCTTATTTGAAGCAACATCAAGGCTATTAATCCCAATTGTGTCACATAAGGGAGAAGGACTCCTTTGCGGCAGGAAACTATGACTTATATACTGTGTTTCCCCAAAAATAAGACATGGTCTTATTCTTTTAAGACAGGGCCTTATTTTCTTTTCACCTCCAAAAATAAGCGCTTGGCCTTATTTTCAGGGAGGTCTTATTATTTTTGAGCTGCAGGAGGTGGTGAGCATGGTCACCTCATGGCTGCTGCTGTGTTGCAATATTTTGGGGAGGGCTTATTTTCAGGGGAGGGCTTATTTTAGCCCATGAGGTCAAAAGCCCGGTTGGGCTTATTATCCTGGGAGGTCTTATTTTGGGGAGGAAACACGGTATTTAAAATGAGGTTGAGGTTGAGGTTTGTTTTATTTATATGCCACCCTATTCCCTGCGGGACTCAGGGCAGCGAACAACCCAAGGGGGAAAGGGAACACAAAGGTGCAATACAAACATTAAAAATAGCCAACAGCCACACAGATTGAGAGGGGAAGGGAACTCATCAACCCAGGCCTGCCGACACAGCCAGGTTTTAACGGCTTTTCAGAAGGCCTGGAGAGAGGTGAGGGTCCAAATCTCTGCGGGGAGTTCGTTCCAAAGGGCCGGAGCTGCCACAGAGAAGGCCCTCCCCCGGGTAGTAGCCAGATGGCATTGGCTAGTAGACGGAACCCGGAGGAGGCCGACCCTGTGTGATCTAATGGGTCTTTGGGTGGTAATTGGCAGCAGGCGGTCTCTCAAGTACCCAGGTCCAATACCATGAAGGGCTTTATAAGTGACGACTAGCACCTTGAAGCATATCCAGAGACCGATCGGTAACCAGTGCAGCTCACGGAGGATAGGTGTAACGTCGGTGTACCGAGGTGCACCCACAATCGCTCGCACGGCTGCATTCTGGACGAGTTGAAGTCTCCGAATGCTCTTCAAGGGCTGCCCCATGTAGAGCGCATTGCAGTAGTGCCAGAAGTCAGCAGTGGGATCACATCATGAACACAAGCCTGTCTCAATTTTGCTTTAAAAAAATATTCCTGTTAAACCTAGTTAAGGACTTGTACAATGCTATAATTTTTGCGCGTATCCCAACCAAAGGAAAGAATGCCATTTTTTTCCCTTTCACATTTGGGGTCAAACGGGATAATTGGCGGCATGACAGGAAAAGAAAGTAACACTTGTTGCCCATTTGGCATAATATGGTGACTTACTTTGTAGACAGATTGCCCGCTTTGGCATAACAGTTTGCCCAGAACATCTGTCAGCATTTATATCATGCTGAGTTATGAGCTCTCTACATTCTTTAGTTCCCTTCTCAGGGGAATCCGTTTATTTAGCAAGAATGGACCCACACACACACAAGATTTGCCCATTGCAGTACAGGTCAAAGGCTTCAGGTGGCGCAGTGGTTAAATGCAGCACTGCAGGCTACTTCAGCTGACTGCAGTTCTGAAGTTCGGCTGTTCAAATCTCACCGGCTCAGGGTTGACTCAGCCTTCCATCCTTCCGAGGTGGGTAAAATGAGGACCAATGAGGGGCAATATGCTGACTCTGTAAACCGCTTAGAGAGGGCTGAAAGCCCTATGAAGCGGTATATAAGTCTAACTGCTATTGCTATTGCTATTCAGACCAAGTAGGTTGATTAAACCCTCTTCCCTTAGGCACAACAGGTCAGATCATAGATTTAGGGCAGAGAATTAGGAAATCTATACTGCTTAGAGAGAAGTTGACCATCAAGCATTTCCTTGGAACCCAGCCATGGTGGCGCAGTGGTTAGGGTGCAGTACTGCAGGCTACTTCTGCTGTCTGCCGGCTGCCTGCAATTTAGCAGTTCAAATCTCACCAGGCTCAAAGTTGACTCAGCCTTCCATCTTTCTGAGATCGGTAAAATGAGGACCCAGATTGTTGGGGGGCAATAGGCTGACTCTGTAAACCATTTAGAGAGGGCTGTAAAGCACTGTCAAGTGGTATATAAGTGCTATTGCTTTTGCTTTCAGTGGAGGTTGGTTTCCAGGTTGATAACCTGGACCTCGCCTTCCTGCTTTTCGGAGTCAACCATTGTGTAGCAGCTGCTTATTTCTCAACTTTGGCAGTTTCTGGAATGTTCCCCTTGTTTTACTCTGCTTCTTCTCCTACCTCCTCATTCCCATGCAGGAAGTCCAATTACACCTAATTACACTTTTCGTAGCACTGATCGGATTCCCCAAGTTGCCCCATTTGATTCAGCCAGGAGAGGTGAGTGAAATTGGCAAGTCCAATGCATTCCCATAGCCAACCCCAGCCGAGACGTTTTGCTGAACTCCTTTCAACGCCGAACAAAAACCGAAACCCAGAACGTATTGTTGCAAGGAGGCTGAGCGATAAGCAAATCAGGCTATTTTCCGTGTGTTTGTTTATTAACTTATGCGTCTAAAAAAAAAACCCTGCCACTACAAGCTCTGAAAAGCAATAAAAACAGGGCAGCCCTCTCTGGAAGGCTGAATTTCTCAACAACACCACAACACAAAAGGAAGGCAGGATGGGGAGGAGGGAGAGGGGACCAAAGAGCAAAATCAATCACCACTTCTTCAAACGACAAGCGCGGTTCTTATAATAACCAGCTGAGTGGTGATTCTGTCAAAGTCTCAACTTCTCCTCTAAAGCAACAAGGCACGTTTGCTGGTTTTTACACACAAAAAAAGTAAATCTACATGATGCAATGAAGATGCTATTCACTCTGGAATGATCAGCTTGTGTGTGTGTGTGTGTGTGTGTGTGTGTGTCTGCATGTGTATCAGCGTGTACCCGCACACCTGTGGTGGGTTTCAAAAATTGTTCGAACCTACTCTGTGGGTGTGGCCTCTTTTGTGGGAGTGGCTTGCTACCCATGTGACTGGATGGGAGTGGCTTGCTGCCCATGTGACTGGATATGAAGATGCCGACGGCACTTGTCAGAACCACCTTAAATTATCTCACACACAGCACTGGCAGGCATAAGAATAGGATGTCAACTTGTTTTTTAAAAGGCATCTTTGGTTTGCGTTAAAACAACTTCAACACAGGCAATGTTCTGATTGTACCACAAACGCAGTAGTCATCCTTACCTTTCACAGAGGCCCTGAGTTTTATGAATATGAGCATGATAGTGTAGAATAATCAAATCCAGTGGTGGGTTTCAAAAAAGTTTGGAACCTCTTCTGTAGGTGTGGCCTGCTTTCCGGGTCCACTGGTGGAACCTCTTCTAACCGGTTCGGTAGACTTGACGAACCGGTTCTACCGAATAGGTGCGAACTGGTAGGAACCCACCTCTGCCGCACACGCAAAGGAACGGCTGGCAAAGGTTGGGGAATGTCTTTTGTTAGCAGAAGCAGCCAATGCAAATGCGCCAAACAGGTTCTCTTTTTGCCTGCACACACACACACACACACACACACACACACACACACACACACACAAATCCATGCTGGCATGAAAGCCAATTCCAGAGGTTGGCTGAGTTCTGCCTCTCATTAAGACTGGCTTCTGGTGCTGCAGGTGTACTGCAAGCAAAGGGCCCTCACATGTAAAACAAGTGTGATAATGATGTGCTCCCTGCCCACCCTTCTGCCTGTGCCACATGTTCCACTGATTGAGTTAGCTGGCTCATTCCTCTCCAAAGGAAGTGCCAAGCATTGATGACTCCAGACAGGTAGCCCGTACACTAAAGCACTTCTCCTCTTTTGCAGTGTCTGTGTGTTTGTGTGGGTGAACAAACCTCTGGGAACAGATATGCGCCGGGCACTTGGCAGGCTTTTGCAACTGCTGTAATGTGACAGGAGCATGAACCATCCAGGATCTCTTTGCAGAGGCCATGATCCTCGGAGGTAGGGGCTCCCATCTACGATGCAGCAACCAATTCTGAGTGTCACATTTATTAAGGACCGTGACCCTGTTTCTGGAAAAAGAATGGTGAATCCATCCATCCTATTCCAACACCTTTGCAACAAATGATGAAATAATTTTTGCAAAGCCATTTAATTTCCTCCTGGAGATTAAGGGCCATCAGAAACATCTCCAGCCAGTGAAAATAGAAGCAGCGGAGGAGATGCCACAAGGCAGAAATGCACCTTAATGTAACAGATTTTTCTTCTTCACAAAATTAAATCCAGATGTCATTCCTTTATTTAAATGGATACCTTCTGTCCATTTTCTACCACCTGCCCTGGAAGCCTCAAAGCAGAGAGCAAAACAACCTGGAGATCTCATTAAATGATAGCTGACGATCAATGGAAACCAACAGCAAGTTCATTCTGCTTGCCATAAGTATCTCTGAGTCTCTCGTTTACATATAATATTAAGCCATCGTTGTAATTTATCTGGTTTTAGCTTAGCATTAAAACACCCACTCTGGCTTAGTGCAGGAGTGGCCATGTTCTGGACTTCTTGAAGTCTTCAGCTTCCTGGAATCTCCCAAAATTGTTCCTGCAAAATAAAATTTAAAAAACCATCAAAATCTGGGTATGCAATTTTGCAGTGTTTTTAAAAATGAGTAAATGCTCTACAGGATGACTTTATGCCAGCCGCCAATTGTACCTAGGTTTCCACCCAAAAAACTTAAGAAGAAGAAGAAGAAGAAGAAGAAGAAGAAGAAGAAGAAGAAGAGGAGGAGGAGGAGGAGGAGGAGGAGGAGGAGGAGGAGGAGGAGGAGGAGGAGGAGGAGGAGGAGGAGGAGGAGGAGGAGGAGGAGGAGGAGGAGGAGGAGGAGGAGGAGGAGTGGGGAAAACCAGAACAAAATCACCAACCTTTCCACCTCTTATTGCATCATGATCAAACAGTACAACGCTGTCGAACTTCAAATTGAGAAATCTTCAATATGAAATTCAACCCTGGAACTGGAGAGCATTAAAACCTGCACAGACCTGATACTGCCAGAGAAGTTGCTTGGTTTGCAAATGAGAAGATATACAGAGAAGATATCCTTATTGCATACTCTTCTTGAATATCTTATTCTTGGCTTTGAACATTTTGAGACCGCTGAGACATGCCAGAATGGGACAACTCGCTACAGCTAACTCACCCTGGGATAACTTGCCATGGGATGATTCAACAATTCATCCAATTTAATGATTTAAGATAATTTAAATACTTTTTGTCACTTGTGTTTCATTTTGTCCTTCCTTTTGCTTCTTTTTCCTAATGATTCCATTCCACCATTTCTTCGATAGTAATGTAATTTTTGGGATGTGGAAGCTTAGTGGCTAAGACTTGTTGATCAGAAAGATCAGCAGTTCGGCGGTTCGAATCCCTATATTGAGAGATGTAGACTCCTAACAGGCAGAACTCCCTTCCTAACATGGCATCGGACATGGCATCGGACCTGGGTACCTGAGAGACCGCCTCCTGCCGATTACCTCCCTCAGACCGATTAGATCTCACAGGTTAGGTCTCCTCCGGATTCCATCTGCCAGCCAATGTCGGCTGGCGACCCCCCGGGGGAGAGCCTTCTCTATTGCAGCTCCAGCCCTCTGGAATGACCTCCCCGTGGAGATCCGGACCCTTACTACCCTCCCGGCCTTCCGCAAAGTCCTGGCTGCTCCAGCAGGCCGGGGGGCTTGTGAAACACCCAGCCCCATGGAAATTGTGAATGTTGCACCTTTTTTTAAAGTGTTGTCTTGTCTATTTATCCCCTTTCCCTTGTCTGTTGTGAGCCGCCCGGAGTCCTCCGGGAGTGGGCGGCATACAAGACAAATAAAATGAAATGAAATGAATGAAATGTTTGCTAGTGACATGCTGAGGAATTCTGGGAGCTACATTCCACATCTTTTAAACCTGCGGAAGTTTAGAAATGCTGTCTTAAACATCAGCCATACTTTTCTCCTACCAACTTCTATGGCTGGCTGGGGAATTCTGGGAGTTGAAGTACACAAGTCTTAAAGTTCCCAAGTTTGGACACACCTGTTCTAACTTATTTGTTTAATAAAGAGCTTTCAGAATTTCCAGAGTTTGTAATTCCTATCCAAACTTTCCATTGGTCGGCCTAATCAAAACATATATTCTAAGGAAGCTGGACTTTCCTCCTCAAACCCCCCCCAAAAAAAATGAGATGACCCTCCTAAGCCTGGTTTGTCACCTCAAACTCCAACTGCCTCATTTCCTAGTCATTTTGCTGCAGGTGTACCTCGGACCCGGAGTTTAGTTTAGTAGATTGCAAATGTTGCTGGAGCTTGAAATGTAAAGTGATTAACTGGTATCAAGCCCATAAAATCAATTTGGCAGGTGTTTGATGGCTAAAATTAGGTTTAACTGAAAGCTGGAGGCAGCATGAGAGTCTTATGCATTTTGTTTTGGAAGCATTGCATGCCACACACACACACACACACGCACACACACACGCACACACAACTCTTGCAGTGGTGACGCCTTGAAGTTCCCCATGTTTTCTGGCCATCCCGATATCTCTGTTTATGCAGGCCATAGATCAAAGCCTCAGGCCTGCATTCAGCAAAAGAGGCTTTGAAGAGAGAATGTCTGAAACTCCGAAATGCTCTCTGAACACCTGACAAGAGCTGAGCGGGGATTTCATAATTTCTTCTCTTATAAACTAAGATCTTTATACAATATAATCTGCCACTGAACATTTAAAAAAAAACTTTGGGAAATGTCCAGTTTGTTTGTTTTTAGTGGGATTTTTTTAAAAAAAAATAATAAGACCCACCCTTCATATTTTCCAAACTGATTTTCACTTCTGTTCGTTGAAATGTCCCTTGTAATTCCTAAAGCAAAAAACAAAATTCTTCTGCTGAGATAGAGCTTTGGGTTCTCTCTTATTCTGAATAACAGAGTTAGAAGGAACCTCGGAGGTCCTCTAGTACAACCCCCTGTTCAAGCAGGGGATCCTATACCACTCCAAACAAATGGCTGTCCAATCTCTTCTTTAAAACCTCCAGTGTTGGAGCACCTGCAACCTCTGGAAGCAACCTGTTTCACTGATCAATTGTTCTCACTGTCAGAAATTTCTCCTTAGTTCTAGGCTGGTTCTCTCCTTGATTAGTTTCCATCCATTGCTTCTTGTCCTGCCTTCTGGTGCTTTGGAAAGCAGGGTGACCCCCCCCCCCTTCGTTGTGGCGGCCCCTCAAATACTGGAACACTGCTATCCTGTCACCCTTAGTCCTTCTTTTCATTAGACTAAAAGGTAAAGGTTAAGGTTCCCCTTGCACATATGTGCTAGTCATTCCTGACTCTAGGGGGTGGTGCTCAGAAGTGGGTTCCTACCAGTTCGCACCAGTTCGTTAGAACCGGTTCATCAAATCTACCGAACCAGTTAGAAGAGGTTCCACCAGTGGACCAGGAAAGCAGGCCACACCTACAGAAGAGGATCCAAATTTTTTTGAAACCCACCACTGACACACACACACACACACACACACAGACTCACACAGAGAGAGAAAGAGAAAGAAAGGAAGAAAGAAAGAAAAAAAGAAAAAAAGAAAGAAAAAGTGAGAGAGAGATGAAAGAAAAAAAGGAAAAAGGGATAGAGAGACAAAAGGAAGGAGAGAGAGAGAGAAGGAGAGAGAGAGAGAGAGAGAAAAACACATGGCCAGCAAGCCACTCCCACCAGGTCACATGGCCGGCAAGCCACTCCCACAAAGGAGGCCACACCCACAAAGTAGGTTCGAAAAAATTTGAAACCTACCACTGGTGGTGCTCATCTCCATTTCAAAGCCGAAGAGCCAGCACTGTCTGAAGATGTCTCCGTGGTCATGTGGCTGGCATGACTAAACACCGAAGGCCCACGGAAGACTGTTACCTTCTCACCAAAGGTGGTTCCTATTTTTTTAGTTGCATTTTTACATGCTTTTGAACTGATCAGTTGGCAGAAGCTGGGACAAGTAATGGGAGCTCACTCCTGTTAGGTGGGATTTGAACCGCTGAACTGCCAACCTTCTGATTGACAAGCTCAGTGTCTTAGCCACTGAGCCACTACGTCCCTTTTCACTAGACTACACATACCCAATTCCTGCAACAGTTCTTCATATATGTGATGACTCAGTTCTTGAATCCTACACCTTTTTCAAACTTCTCTTTTTGAGAAGTTTTAAGATACAGTGTCTGAATAATATGGACAAAAAAAAAACCAAGATGGTGGCTATGGCAGTCCAATGGAGATACACTGTTTTAACATTCTCTGTGGAAGTCAGTGATGTGCTTACTATTGAAATAAACTAAGCAGTTGTCAAGACAAGTTCCTCAGAACTTTTTTCTTTTATTTATGCTATATAAAATCTTTTAAAACTCTGGTTTGCTAATTCTACTTCTCTTCCTTCCAGGAGATTTATCTTTCAATCTCTCATTCTCTTTTTCATGAGTGTTGTGGCCCACCGGCGGCCAGCAGATCTGGCAGCAGATTCGGACAGTGAGGAGGTTGGGGAGGAACATGGCCCGTCCTGGAGTCTGGGGAAGGCTCTGAAGAGGGCTCTGTGTCGGAGGCAGAGAGGGGACCAGAGACATATGCTAGTTATCAGCTGCCTTTGGAGTCAGACATCAGTGAGGCAGACAAACAGCTGGAGCCTGTTCCCAGTGTGCGCATGCGCAGAGTTGCCAGATGAAGGGAACAGCTAAGAAACAAGGGTCAACTTGGGAGGAAGGCCACAGGTGGACAGTGAATGGCCCCTCCCATAGGGAATAAGAGTAACAAAAGGGGAGTGGAGTTTGCAAGGGACAATTAGTTCATCCCTGCATTCTTGCGAATTATTGCGGCGTCTGGAAGATATCAGCCTGACCCCCCTCCAAGCCTGATAAAAGTTGGTAATTGTGAACTATCTTGAAAGATTGTATGAGAAGAAAGACTTTTGCTTTCACTGTAATTTAAATATAAGGGGTTTATCAGGACGAGGACCCGGCTTCGTGCTGATGGGGAAGCCTTGGTCAGAACACTGAGGTGGCTCCTCACTTGTTTCTCCTCAGTCCTTCTGTGAACTTCATTTCACCATGAAGAGAAGAGACTGTTATTTTAATTTAAGGTGAATGTTTAACCTACTTTACTCAGGGGGGAAGATGTTCAGTATTTGAAAATGTCCTCTTTTTGAAAAGCTGTCCAAGGCTTGTTTAAAGATCAAGATGCTAAATCTCAGGAGAGCTGCAGGAGATTTCAGCTTTTAACTTGACCATCAACCCTTCATGTCTCCCGAGAGCAGAGACGGAACATACCCATCATCATTTTCTCCAGTAAGGGTTTTTCTTATAATAGATGTCCATTTCACTCACAGTCCTTGTAAGCTTTGCATTTCTGATATAAATAAGAGCTCGCACATTTCATGCAAATCAGTTGTCTCTGTTTTCCATTTAGGGAGGAAGAGAAATGCAAAACTGGTCACCTTGAACTCTCTCTTTTTTTAATGTTCTTATGGTCCAAATCAACCTTTCAAAGTCCTCAAGAATGAGATGCCCCAGCTGCAGACTAAAAATATATAGCTGTTTAGTCTCTCTGATTGTCAGCTCTGTCAATCAACACAAGAAACACGATGCACAAACATTGTGTGTTGCCTTGCATCTGCTGGAGAACGTTGGATGTCCATTAAAGGAAAATGAGGGAGGATTCTGTAACGGCAAAGGATCTCTCACAGTTTTCCTAAGGAAGCTTCTCCCCACCCCAGAATAGAATAGAATAGAATAGAATAGAATAGAATCCATCATCTTAAAGGTGTTGAGATTGAGAAATAGCAATAGTAATAGCACTTAGATTTATATGCTGCTTCACAGTGCTTTACATCCCTCTTTAAGTGGTTTATAGAGTAGCCAATTGCCCTCCTAACAATCTGGCTCCTCATTTTACCAACCTCAGAAGGATGGAAGGCTGATTGAACCTTGAGCTGGTCTGTATCGAACGCCTGGCAGTCGGCAGAATTAGCCTGAAATACAGCATTTTAACCACAGCACCCCCAGGGTTCTTGTTGTGGTTTAAGGCAGTGTTTTTCAACCTTTTTTGTGCAAAGGCACACTTTTTTCATGAAAAAAATCATGAGGCACACCACCATTAGAAAATGTTAAAAAAATTTAACTCTGTGCCTATATTGACTATATATAAAGTAATTTTCCCACGGCACACCTTACACTATGTCACGGCACACTAGTGTGCTGCGGCACAGTGGTTGAAAAACACTGGTTTAAGGGACCCATTTCATGCCTTAAAACCCAAGTCACCCACAGGGAGGGGACGAGGGGCTCATAAGAATCAAAATGGTGGCGGCAACCGTATAATTGAAGCCCCACCTCTTTTTATTAGGTGCAAATGTCCCCACTGAAAACCCCTCCCCGCCAACTGGATCCTGACCCTTGAAGCAAGCTAGGCCTAATCCTCCAGCTGTTAGAAGTTATGCGTACCTGGCATTATAGCTATTTTTAAGGCTTATCCCATCATCTTGGTGTGTTTCTCGTCCCAAAGAACTGCACTGCTGAAATTTGCCAGGATAGTCTGAGTCAGCCATCTGCCATATGTGGATAGCAAGTCATCCATTTCAATTTTACTTCCCTTTAGTCTTAACTTTCAAGACACACAAGCATTTTTGGGGCCAGGAGCTTCAGAGAGAAAGAACCCGGCTGCTTCTCTTTCCTAGAAAGTGTTGGCCATAGGGAGCAATGCTGGGCAGCAGCCAACTAGCCAGTCATGTTAGGTTAAATAATTTACTCCTCATAACTCTTCCTTTTTTTTCCAAGAAACCATTCTCCCTTCCCAGGGAGACATATTACTGGCTTGCGCTAGCAGACCTGACCAGGAATTATAAGTGCCTGTTTGCGAGATGGCTTTAACAGGGCAAAGCAGAGCACGGCAGAACAGGGAAGAAAGAATGGAATGAAATGAAATGCCGGTTCTTGAACTCAGACCTAGCGAGGTTGCTAGGCATCCATCTTGCTAAAGAACAAGGGTGAACTTTTGCAGGAAGCTTGCATTGTTCTGCCGGCTGGATGATTAGCGCTCGTGCATAAGATGGGAAGCCCCATAAGTCACTACAAGCCAGGGGTGGGTTCCTGCCAGTTCTAACCTCTTCTATAGAAGAGGGTCCACACATCTACCGTTCCGTTTAGAACCGGTTCCAGCTTCCTCCCCCCGCCCGTCCACACATCATCAAGATGGAGAGCGAGAGGAGGAATTCTGGGAGTTGAAGTCCACAAGTCTTAAAACTGTCAGGTTTGAACACTCCTGGGGTTTTATTTTTCTAAAGGATTAGGGGTGCTAGGGTCTTGTAACTTGACAGCTTTAAGACTTGCACACTTCAATGCCAGAGTTCCTGAGCCAACATGACTGGAGGAGGAATTCTGGGAGTTGAAGTCTACAAGTCTTAAAGCTGTCAAGTTTGAACACCCCTGGGGTTTTTTTTCTAAAGAGCTGGGGATGCAAGGGTCTTGTAACTTGACAGCTTTAAGACTTGCATGCTTCAAATGCCAGAGTTTCTGAGCCAACATTTTGGTTGCTAAGCAAGAGCATTGTTGAGTGAGTTTCACCGCATTTTACAAGTTGGCCAAACCCACCCAGTCACATGACTGCCAAGCCACTCCCACTCAGTCACATGGCTGACAAGCCACTCCCAATGGGTCACATGGTGAGCAAGCCACTCCCACAAAGCAGGCCACAGCTACAGAAGAGGTTCTAAAGAAATTTGAAACCCACCACTGCTACAAGCCCAAGCCAGGAAACACCATCTTGCAAAGTACTCGTGGCAATCCAGAATGGTTCGGCTCTGTTCCTTGTTATCTCTGGTTCAGCTTTGTTCGTTTTCTTTTTCTCCGACTGCCGGCTGCCTGCAATTTGGCAGTTCGAATCTCACCAGGCTCAAGGCTGAACTCAGCCTTCCATCCTTCCGAGGTGGGTAAAACGCGGAGCCAGATTGTTGGGGGCAAGAGGCTGACTCTGTAAACTACTTAGAGAGGGCTGTAAAAGCACGGTGAAGCAGTATATAATTCTAAGTGCTATTGCTATTGAGGGTCATCCAGGTGATAGTTGTTACAAAGATGTGCTGAAGGTGTGCAGTTCACCCCAACGATGAACCAAAGAAGTTTCTTGCAAGATCTAATGAGCCACGGTTAGAGTGCAACCCCGCAGGCTACTTCTGCCTATTGCCTGCAATTTGACAGTTCAAATCCCATCAGGCTCAAGGTTGACTCAGCCTTCCATCCTTCCGAGGTGGATAAAGGGAAGATAGCAGGGGGAAATATGCTGACTCTGTAAACCACTTAGAGAGGGCTGTAAAAGCACTGTAAAGCGGTATATATGTCTATTGCTTTTTGCTTTGATTGCCAGTTCTTGTTCTCTTCCAGACTCACCCACCCACCCAAAAAAAACCAGGGCTGGGCTTGTGGCTCCAATCCCAGGTCCACAGCCTGGATGTCCCTGCAAATTCTCCTGAAAAATAAAACCGTTATTGAAAAATAGCAATAGCAATAGCAGTTAGACTTATATACCGCTTCATAGGGCTTTCAGCCCTCTCTAAGTGGTTTACAGAGTCAGCATATTGCCCCCAACAACAATCCGGGTCCTCATTTTACCCACCTCGGAAGGATGGAAGGCTGAGTCAACCCTGAGCCGGTGAGATTTGAACCGCTGAACTGCTGAACTAGCTGAACTAGCAGTCAGCTGGAGTGGCCTGCAGTACTGCACTCTACCCACTGCGCCACCTCGGCTCTTACTAAAAATAAAACCTCTACAAGATGCTGCCCCGCCCTCTTCCTCCATTTAAACATTGATGCTGAACTTGGCAGAAGATTTGCTAAAGAGAGGGAAGAAAGGGATGCTATTCCTTGTTCTTCTCAATTGACCCGCCCTCCTGAATGAAGGGAAACCTCTGTGCTCAAAGGGAATATGAACCATGGTGGTGCAGGGGTTAGAGTGCAGTACTGCAGGCTCCTTCCGCCGACTGCTAGCTACCTGCAATTTGGCAGTTCGAATCTCACCAGGCTCAAGGTTGAACTCAACTTTCCATCCTTCCAAAGTGGGTCAAAGGAGAACCCAGATTGTTGGGTGCAATATATGCCGACTCTGTAAACCGCTTAGAGAGGGCTGTTAAAAGCACTGCAAAGTGGTATATAAGTCTAAATGCCATTGCCATTGCTATAGTATCCGTCTGAATCCCAGTCCTTGCCTGACTAAGGGCCAACAATATGCCTCATCCATCTGTGGTCTTTGTGGAAACATTTGGTTGAAGTCTGTGGGAAGCAACATTTCAATGCTCTGGTCTGATCCAGGGAAACTCGTCTTCTCTTTCTCCCTCCTTGGGAACGCAAATAATTCAAGTGTAGTTTTTAGTTGCTTGGCTTCATTCAAAGGATCCCACCGAGCCACTGCCGGGAGATTTACTGTACAAGGAGAAAACAGAAAGAGGAACGGAGAGAAGCAAAGAGCTGATTAATTATGCAACCCGTTTTGTCCACAGTATAATTTAAAAAAAGAACTGAAAAGGACATCCACCACAGGTACCTCCAAGTTGTTCCCCACCCCACTCCCACCCAGGGGTGGGGTGTTATGGATTTGCCCAGGTTTGGGAGAACCCATAGCTAACGGGTTTGGAGAACCTCCAAATCCCACCCCTGGCTGGCCCTGCCCACCCTGTCCCACCCCTCCTAGGAGTCTCCATGCAGCCCATTTTGGATGCAAAATAAGTGCAGGGCCCACCCTCTAGAACGAACTACCCCCAGAAATCCGGACCTTACCCACTCCCATGGCCTTCAGAAAAGCTTTCAAGACCTGGCTATTCCAGCAGGCCTGGGGCTGTTGACCTCATTGTTGAGGTCCAGCCCCAACCGAAACGAATATATCTGTGTTGTTTTTTAACCTGTCTATTTTTATTCTTATTTTCTTTTATTGCCTTTCCCCCCCCCCCACCCTTGCTGTAAAGCTGCCCGGAGTCCTCTGGGATTCGGCGGCCTATAAATAAAATTAAACTCAAACTCAAACCACGTGGCGGCTCAGAGAGGGGGGACATGGACCTCCCAGAAGGCCTCCAGAGTCAGGGAGAGGAGGTTTTTGCCCCCCCTCCCAGAGGCTCAAGGAAAGCCTCCAGAGCAGGGGGGGGGGGGTTCTGGTTGGCACTACTGCTGGTTTGCTCATGTGCGTGCTTTGCGCATGCGTGCTTGAGGTGTGCTGCACGCACATACACAGCGCAATTAAAATTGTTCTGCACATGTGCAGAACTGGAAAACAAGATGGCGGCGCCAACCGGGAAACAGGTTCAGGGGTGTGGCAGGCCTGGGTCGCTGCCGGTTCCAGCAACCCAGGCCGCCAAACCACTACCAGTTCGTCTGAACCAGTCCAAACCAGTAGAAACCCACCACTGCTCCAGAACCTGGGGAAGGCAAAAATGGGGGGGGGGGGCGTCCTGATGCAGGAGGCCAACTAGGCCATGCCCAACATGGCCATGCCCCCCCCCCCAGCAACCAGGCAGGGAACCCGTTGCTGAAATTTTAGAAGCCATCCCTGCCCCTCTTTTCCCCAAACCCCTTTGCCCCCAGACTCAGCTAGTCTTCTAAAACTCACCTGTTTTCCCCAGCAGGGCCCACCAAGGCAGCCCAGTTTGCAACTACTGCATCCCCTGTCGGGTTCAAAGGGGAGGCAGGCTGGGCAGAGGGATGGGTTCCCTGAAGGGAAAGCAGGGCCCAAGGTTGGCCTGCTGAGTTGGTTCCCTCCTTCGCTCCAGGCGAGCCTCACCCGAGCTCGCTCAGGAAAGGGAACGAAGGAGGCCTGGCAGAGCTCTCCTTGAATATTAATGAAGCCTCAAAGCTTTTAGTTGCACGGCTGTGTCTGCGCGAGACGGCTCTCCAGGGCGCTGCTCGGCTTGGCACAATAAAAGCCGCGGTAATTATTTCCAATAACTAATTTAGATTATCATTAGCCCCCACATTGGAGAAGCGCTGCCCTTTCAAAACACTTGAACCGCCGAGCCCCGAAGAACAAAATGCTTCTCTCTCACACACACACACACATACACACACACACACACACACACAC
>NW_028261393.1:12850977-12888477 GCF_051295495.1 Thamnophis sirtalis | reverse complement strand
CTCCAGACCATTATGCCTTGTTCAACAAACCATGGTTTAGTGCGACGCATGAACCCAGTCCATGTGCCTGAGAGAAAACAGCTAAACTACTAAGGAAGACATAGCAGCAATGGTAATAAGGTTGCTTTGTTTACAATTACAAATGTTTCAATAAACTATAAATAAGAACAAAAACCATAAAACTAGCCATTCAAAACTTCTTCTGCAATCTTATAAACCTATTAGGAATTCATGTTTTTTCCCCCACAGGAAAATAATGATTAAGTCCCTTTTCTCAGGGCCATTTTACCTTCGAACAGTCACGAAGTGAATGGTTATAAGTTGAGGACTACCTATAACACTTATGTAAAAAGTCTCTCATGTGCAAAGCTCAATTGTCCCTTTGTTTTTCTTATCACGGAAATGATGGCTTGGGAATAGATTCGTGGGGGAAACACAGTGACAACTCACCTGATACTAATAGCACTTATATACCGCTTCACGGTGCTTTTACAGCCCTCTCTAAGTGGTTTACGGAGTCATCCTATTGGCCCCAACAGTCTGGCTCCTCATTTTACCCACCTTGGAAGGATTGAAGGCTGAGTCAACTTTGAATCAGTCGGTCAGGATCGAACTGCTGGCAGTGGACAGAGCTTGCATAATGCATTCTAACAACTAGGAAGGAAGGAAGGAAGGAAGGAAGGAAGGAAGGAAGGAAGGAAGGAGGGAGGGAGGGAGGGAGGGAGGGAGGGAGGGAGGGAGGGAGGTAGCAATAGCACTTAGACTTAAATACCGCTTCACAGTGCTTTTACAGCCCTCTCTAAGTGGTTTACAGAGTCATCCTATTGGCCCCAACAATCTGGATCCTCATTTTACCCACCTTGGAAGGATGGAAGGCTGAGTCAACTTTGAACCAGTCGGTCAGGATTGGACTGCTGGCAGTGGACAGCTTGCATACTGCATTCTAGCAACTAGGGAGGGAGGGAGGGAGGGAGGGAAGGAAGGAAGGAACGAAGGAAGGAAGGAGGGAGGGAGCAATAGCACTTAGGCTTAAATACCGCTTCACAGTTGCTTTTACAGCCCTCTCTAAGTGGTTTACAGAGTCAGCCTCTTGCCCGCAACAATCTGGCTCCTCATTTCACCCACCTCAGAAGGATGGAAGGCTGAGTCAACCTTGAGCCCCGTCAGGATTGAACTCCAGGCTGTGAGCAGAGTTTGCCTGCAATGCTGCATTCTAACTATTGCGCCCATGTAAGCCAGAATGGGACAACTTGCCCAACTAACTCGCCAGAGCCAACACCGCATGGGACAACTCCCCGCGGAATGATTCAACCAATGCAAAAGTTAAATTAATTCCAATGGAACTGTGCCCAATAATAATGAAAGAAAGAAAGTCAACCCAGAAATACAAGAGTTACGATCATTTCAATCAAAACATGGTCACCGATAATAAAAGTAACGGGATGAAACGATTGATGCAGTGTTGAATTGTCCCGCGGCAAGTTGGCCATGGGGAGTTCTTTGGCCAACTGTCCCGTGGCAAATGGATCGTGGTGAGCTGGCTGTAGCAAGTTGGCTGTGGTGGGTTGTCCTAGATCCCCTGTAAGCAGGCCATGCAGGTGGCTTTTAAGCAATCAGGAATTGTTAATATGATCCTCGCAGTGGTGGGATTCAAATTTTGTTACTATCAGTTCTGTAGGCATGGCTTGGTGGGCGTGTCATGGCTTGATGGGCATGTCATGGCTTGGTGGGCTTGGCTTGGTGGGTGTGGCAGGGGAAGGATACTGTAAAATCTCCATTCCACCCCATTCCAGGGGAAGGATACTGCAAAATCCCCCTTCCCTCGCAATCAGCTGGGACTTGGGAGGCAGAGAATAGATGGGGGGCGAGGCCAGCCAGAGGTGGTATTTACCGGTTCTCCAAACTACTCAAAATTTCCAGTGCCGGTTCTCCAGAACCGGTCAGAACCTGCTGAATACCACCTCTGGATCCTCGCCTTGGAAAAGAAGGGCCAAGGGCAGGCAAGAAGCTCCTTTTTCCACTTGGCACCTAACTTAACATCCTACACCTTAGGAATTAAGTGGAGAGCAAGTGCGGGGGGAGGGACCAAAGCCAGACCGTGTTCCTTGACAGCTCTGAATTAAGATATTCCAGCTCTTTATAGAACCGCTTCCAAATCCATGAAAGTAAAGAGAGCAAATGTAATTGGTATGCAGGATGTATCCCTGCTCAAAGGTAGCAGAACTAATGCTGTCCCGTTAATGAACTGAGTGAGTAATAGCCATGGGTATAGAAAAGCTTATGTCTGAAACTAATCCCAGTTAATGAATCTATTGTTACAGGTATTAAATGGTGACAGGGGGGGCTTCATCCATCAAACATCCATTAATCACAGCATCCCCGCCTTCGCTTATTATGGAGGCGCCAGAAAAGGAATCTTAATGATATTAGTCAGAGACCAGTGGTGGAATGTGACCTCGGACGAGCAGAGGATTTCAGGTGAGGAGGGTCCGGTGGGATGTGCATTTCGAGAGGTGACCGGGCAGCCTCCTCTCCCCTGGGGGTTGTATGATCTTGTCTCTGCTGGCTCAGTTTGCTTTGGAATAGCATGCTGCAGCCTCCATGGCCTCATCGTGGGCTCCTGGTCCAGCCATGAGGAAAACCACAGCTATGGTTGCACAAAAAAGAGGCATCCCTCTTGGATTTTACTCCACTAGCCGTTGCTAACCCGGTGCTCATCTCCGTTTCAAGCCTATTGAGCCAGCACTTCCAAAGACAATGTCAAGATTCAGGTTATGTCAGAGCCGAGGTGGCGCAGTGGTTAAATGCAGCACCGCAGGCTACTTCAGCTGACTGCAGTTCTGCGGTTCGGCTGTTCAAATCTCACCGGCTCAGGGTTGACTCAGCCTTCCATCCTTCCGAGGTGAGTAAAATGAGGACCCGGATTGTTGTTGGGGGCAATATGCTGACTCTGTAAACCGCTTAGAGAGGGCTGAAAGCCCTATGAAGCGGTATATAAGTCTAACTGCTATTGCTGTTGCTATTGCTATTCCAAGTGACACGCCCAACGAAAGAAGACTCCGAGGCTTGAGTCTCCTCAAAGTTCCATTTTATTAGAGATATCGTATTGGCACATCTGGGAAAACCCGAATCTTCCAAGTTTTCTCCAGCCAAGAGAAAGTTCAACTCCCTGCCCAGCACCCACATGTCCATCACATGATCCAATCAAGTATATCATCAAAGCCAAGAGTATCGCAACTGCAGGGCCAGGTGACCTTGACTTTCTGAGAAAGAATGTTATTATGGCAATATATCACCCACACTCTGTATAATTCCCCCCATCCCATTTTCCCACAGTAGGAAATGTGGCAGGCCTGAAATCCAAAAGGTAAAAGATGGCTTCCAGGTGTGACAGACACTTCCGCGACCATGTGGCCAGCATGACATCACGGAATGCTGTTACTTCCCACTGAAGTGGTACCTATTTATCTATTCGCATTTGCATGCTTTCGA
The DNA here is from genome assembly GCF_051295495.1 of Thamnophis sirtalis. Lineage (NCBI taxonomy): Eukaryota > Metazoa > Chordata > Lepidosauria > Squamata > Natricidae > Thamnophis > Thamnophis sirtalis. The sequence goes on along the minus strand of NW_028261393.1, from coordinate 12,884,985 downwards.
ACTGCTAGGTTGGCAGGAGCTGGGGCGAGGACAGGAGGTCACCCCCCCCCCCTCAGCATGGTGCTCGGGTTTCAATCCTGGCCTGCTGGCTTTCCAACCAGCAAGCCCAGCATTGTAACCGCTAAGCCACTGTGGTGCTGCTCTATGTTTACAAAGCATGCCAGTTATTTGAACAGCTCCTCTGAAGAACACTATTTTTCCATATGTTCCCAGATCAGGAGAGCATCAGGGGAGACACTGAAGACCTTCAGGATGCAGAAAATCAAGCCCCCAATAGAAAAAGAGATGAGGGCTGGCTTCATTTTTCTTCCACCCATGAGATTGCACAGATTTTGTTGGCACAAGGTTAGCAGAGAGGGGGCCAGAGCCGTAAGCCAGTTATCAGCTGCCTTCAGAGTCAGACATCAGTGAGGCAGACGAACAGCTGGAGCCTGTTTTCAGCGTGTGCATGCACAAAGTTGCCAGATGAAGGGAACAGCTAAAGAACAGGGGTTGACTTGGGAGTAAGGCCACAGGTGGACGATGAATGGCCTCTCCCAGAGGAAGTAAAAGAGGAGCGAAAGGGGAGTGGAGTTTGCAGGAGACAAATAGTTCATTTAATTGGTTCGTGACTCTCCAAGACTCCTTGCCATATTTTGCAGATATCGGCCTGGCAGCTCTCCAAGCCAGATAAGGTCTGTGACTGTAAATCCTCCCTTGAAAGATTTTGCTGGATGTGAATGAGCAGAATTCACAGTAAATTAATAAAAGGGTTTTTCACCGAGACAAGGAGTTTGCTTTGAGCTCTTGGGAAGCCTCGGTCAGAACAATAGTTAGCTTTTCCAAATGTCTGGTGTGGGGAGCTTAGGAAGAGCTAAAAATTCAACAAATTCTGGAAGAAGATTAAGATATTATATTTGGGAGCCTGATTAATGCTTAGGAGAGGGGTTAAGAGTTATTTTTGTTTGACTTAAATCTCCTGGTGGTTTTAAGATCTATCCAAGATTTTTTTTTCTAGCCAAGTGTGGAGCTGGTTTGTCACTGCCTTAGTCTTCTTTTTCTTCCTTTTAATTTCCTGGTCTACCTTCTTTTCCTGAAATTCCCTAATGCTTCCCCACTCAAATATTAGTCTGGCCCACCCCTGCTTAGTTTCCCTGGGTTTACTTTGCACATCATGCTAAGCCATATAATCATAATTTACAAACCACATGGGTTTCACTGCACACTGACGGCAAAATGAAACACAAACCAGATTATAACTTAGCATGATGTACGATCCAGCCGGTAAAGTCTGGCACCAAAATCTGAATTGGGTTTACAAACCTGAAATTGGGAAAACTGACATACTGTTCTGCTGCGTGATCTCCACTTTCCTAAAGGAGGAAATCCTTAAATTTTTTTAACCAGAGTTTATTTTATTCCACAATGCCCTGAAGTATATACATATTTGCTTTATGTAAAATATTTATAGTGTATTAATTCAAATGTATATAATATATGCCAAACATATACGGAAGTAAGGAAAGTTTGCCCCAAGGATTACAGTTTAACCATTCACACAACAAGCTTACCCACAGTTAACTTAACCAAGTTTTACTAATTTAGTTTTCTGAGTTTGAACAACATTCTGAACCAGAGACTAACCATGTGGGTTGGGTTTTAAAGATTGTAAGGAAGATGGCTTTGAAGGAGATATGCAAAACCTGTTGCCAAGGCAACAAGGGATGGAACATTTTTAAAGTCCAGATTGCCCAGATAATGCTTGGAAATGGCTCAGATAGATACCTCCCTAATTCACTGAAGGGGGAAAAGAGATATAGCACAATGAGATTTGCAAGCTTCTATTATTATAGCCAGTCTTGATAAAATGATCTACCTAGTGGGATTGATAGGTTGACACATCAGTTTATGGCCTATCGGCCATTGGCCCCTATGGCAGAATATGTAACACTGCAGAAACTAGTGTCCGATTCCGAAGGCAGCTGAAAACTGTCTGATGGCCCTGGCCCCATCTCTGCCTCCTATGCAGAGCTCCAGGACTGGCCCATGTTCCTCCCCAATCTCCTCACTGTCTGAGTCGGCCACCAGCTCCACTGGCGGGCCACAACATACATATTCATCCAACAGTATTGTAGAAGATGAGGGATATATAACACCGTAGAAACTTGGGTCTTCCAAATTGCAAATCTTATAGGTCGCAATAGGTCAGACTGGGGATGGTGGTTTGTGCAGTTTTATTTGGCATGCCAAGAACTACATGCATAACATAAACTGGACCACGCTGAGTGATTATGTGCTATACAGTGGTGGGTTTCAAAATTTTTTAGAACCTCTTCTGCAGGTGTGGCCTGCTTTGTGAGAGTGGCTTGCCAGTCATGTGACTGGGTGGGCATGGCCAACTTGTAAAATGTGGTGAAACTCACTTAACAATGTTCTTGCTTAGCAACCAAAATGTTGGCTCAGGAACTCTGGCATTGAAGCACGCAAGTCTTAAAGCTGTCAAGTTACAAGACCCTTGCACCCCTAACCCTTTAGAAAAAAAACCCAGGGGTGTTCAAACTTGACAGCTTTAAGACTTGTGGACTTCAACTCCCAGAATTCCTCCTCTCGCTCTTCATCCTGATGATGTGCGGACGGGCGGGGGAGGGAGCTGGAACCGGTTCTAAACAGCACAGTAGATTTGTGGACCCTCTTCTATAGAAGAGGTTAGAACTGGCAGGAACCCACCCCTGGTGCTATATAAATAAAGTGGGGCATGCATCAATCAATTGTGCTCTGCTGGCAAGGATTAACCAAATATTCCTAATATTCTAGAATGATGTTTTTCAACCTCAGCAACTTTTAAGATGTATGGACTTCAACTCCCGGAATTTCCCACTGTCAGAAAAGTGCGTGCTGGGATGCTAAGATCCTGTTAGAAGGTTGCTCTGCTATCCTTCAGTCTTGTTTTTTGGTCAGATCCAAGTTCCCCTTGTTTGTTTTGTGCCCTACCTCCACTTACAAAAGGGGCATCCTTGGGTTGCAACAGTGTGGTACTGCCTTACCAGAGGTGGGTTCCTACCAGTTCGCACCAGTTCGGTAGAACCGGTTCGTCAAATCTACCGAACCGATTAGAAGAGGTTCCACCATCCGGAAAGCAGGCCACACCTACAGAAGAGGTTCCAAAAATTTTTGAAACCCACCACTGACACACACACACAGACACAGACAGACAGACAGACAGTCTCACACAGAGAGAGAAAGAGAAAGAAAGGAAGAAAGAAAGAAAAAAAGAAAAAAAGAAAGAAAAAGTGAGAGAGAGATGAAAGAAAAAAAGGAAAAAGGGACAGAGAGACAAAAGGAAGGAGAGAGAGAGAGGGAGAGAGAGAAAACACATGGCCGGCAAGCCACTCCCACCAGATCACATGGCCGGCAAGCCACTCCCACAAAGGAGGCCACACCCACAGAGTAGGTTCAAAAAAATTTTGAAACCTACCAATGTGCCTTACCCATGTGGATCAAAGCTCTGAATCTTGTAACCACCCTGAATCCATGAAGGAAAGACAGGAGGTAAAGCTAATAAACAAATACATAAACTTGATCAAAGGATATTGATAAGATCCATGGGTAAATGTGTGCATGTTGTAATCTGAGCAATGATGTAAAATTAAATCACATTTTTATTTAATATGTTTAATCCCCCGTTGCCGCTTTTAAAAATATGTCACCAAGCCTCTTTGTACAATGCAGTCATTAGCATGCTCTTCCTATGGAGGAGGGGCAGTCCTTGAACTCACCAAAATTATATTCCTGTTTTATGCTAGAGATCAGACTCATTTAAGATCAGGAAGTGATTAGCAGGACAATTATTCAACTCTCTGTTTACTGTAGGGAGGCAGTGGCTCAGCGGCTAAGATGCTGAGGTTAGTGATCAGAAAGGTCGGCAGTTCGACGGTTCGAATCCCTAGTGCCGTGTAACAGAGTGAGCTCCCGTTACTTGTCCCAGCTTCTGCCAACCTAGCAGTTTGAAAGCATGTAAAAAATGCAAGTAGAAAAATATGAATCACCTTTTGTGGGAAGGTAACAGCGTTCCATGCACCTTCAGCATTTAGTCATTCCGGCTGCCTCTTCGGCTTTGAAATGGAGATGAGCACCGCCCCCTAGAGTCAGGAACGACTAGCACATATGTGCGAGGGGAAACTTTACCCTTACTTATTTACTGCATTGCCCACTTCCAATATTAAAACTACTTCCTCCAATTTGACAAGGTTCCATTTAATCATTTAATTGCCAAAAGGAATGGCTGTTCGATACAGCTTGCCAAGAATTTTTTCCCCCTTAATTCTTCCAGAAAGTTAGCCAGTAGTCTCGGATAAATTAAAGTCCAATTATAAACATTTCCTTTGCTTCAAAACTGAGTGGTTGATCAATTGACTGTTTCATTTACACCTCATCGTTCTAGTCGAGTATCGAAATTGCAAAATTTAGCGAGGCTTCTGCAATGCTGTTTTAACTGAATCCAAAGGCAGGGAATGCTGGTTTATTTCACCCGTCTGATATGTCCTTGCTAACCTCTGGTAAAGTTGAATCGCAATGAAGCTTTCTCGAGCTTTCCGGTAGAGGAATTTGAAATGTGAATAAAGACTTTGACTTTTTCATTTCGTTCAGTCCCCTGGGTTTGTGTTCTTCGAATTTGGCTGGTCGTTGGGTCCCTCTGTAGGCAAAGTTGTACTATTACAATAAGTCGTGTTTTTGCTGCGGGAAAAGCATCCAAGTTTGTTAGATCTGTGTACAGCTACTCCGCTGCAGATATGGGGCACGAAGAAAGGCTGAGTTCACACAACCACCTTCATTTAGTGTTAAAATTAAGTCATTTCTGGGTTTAATAACACCCTATGCCACTAAAGAATTTTACAAAATCAAAGAAAAGTGTGTGTTGGGGATGCAGTATCTTATCTGAATTGACAAGGTTCAGTGTGTTGCCAGAATACAGCCAAAAGATGCTGGCTTCTGTTGATACTCTGTCCCTTTCATAAAATGTTACTGGAATGGGTGGGTGGAGGGGAATAACTCTGACTATACTTCTGTTCCTCCCAGGTTCCTACCTTCCACCTCTTACAATTAAGGAAAAAATATAAAAAGAAGGTTAGCTAGTAAGGGGACTGGAGACTAAAACATATGAAGAACGGTTGCAGGAACTGGGTATGTCTATTCTGATGAAAAGAAGGACTAGGGGAGACAGGATAGCAGTGTTCCAATATCTCAGGGGTTGCCACAAAGGAGTCAAACTATTTTCCAAGGCACCTGAGAGTAGAAGAAGAAGCAATGGGTAGAAACTAATCAAGGAGAGAAGCAACTTAGAACTGAGGAGAAATTTCCTGACAGTTAGAACAATCAATCAGTGGAACAGCTTGCCTCCAGAAGTTGTGAATGCCCCAACACTGGAAGTCTTTAAGAAGATGTTGGATAGCCATTTGTCTGAAACGGTATAGGGTTTCCTGCCTAGGCAGGGGGTTGGACTAGAAGACCTCCAAGGTCCCTTCCAACCCTGCTATTGTATTGTATTGTATAGTATGAGTAGGAGATCTCCACCAGGGAGCAACCAAAGGGAATGTGTCCATGTATATTAGAACAAGCCCCAAACAGTGTGAATCTAATTGCAATGTGGCCAGAGTAGCAATTTAACGATAAAAGCTCATGTTTTGCATGAAGTTCCTATAGTATAATATAGACTTTATTGTCGTTGTACAAAATAAATACAATGAAATTGGTTTTAGCCTCACTGGTGCAAAATTATAGCGGAAACCGGGAGGGGGGGAGAAAAAGAAAAAATTAGTCATATGTTTCCTGCGTGTGCATGGAGTGATTGTGGTTGGATTTAAAAGTCTGACAGCCCAAGGATAGAAATTATTTTTTAAACCTAATTGTTTGGCTGGCTATGCTTTGATGTCTTCTGCCCGATGGTAGAAGTGCAAAGAGACACTGACCAGGGTGTGAATCATCTCTGAGTATCTTCCTTACTCTGCTAAAGCAGCAAGATCTGCCGATGTCACCCAGTGGTGTCAGAGGGCAACCAATGGTTTCTTGTGCCGAATTGATCACTCTCTGTAGTGCCTTCCTGTCTGCAGCTGTTAAACCAGCGTATCATTCTATAATGCAGTATGTGAGGACACTTTCTATGGTGGACCAATAGAAAGAGGTCATCAGCCGTTTTTCCACCTGATTTTCTATCCAGCTCTTGGCATTTTCACAGAAATCTGGCAAGCCTTCCCTGCATGTAATCTGGGAAAGTCAATCTAAGTAGAGGCTGGTTCACACTTCATGCCACATCGTGGTTTGTTGACTAAAGCACAATGCTTGTATTCCCCCAATAATCAAAATCAAGCAAATATTATTATGACTTGGCCATGGGGAGAATTTTGGACTCCTGCCTGGAATCCTGTGATTCCAGGCATCTAGCAGAGCAAATCCATCTGAGTTGAGCCCAGCTCGTTAAGACAAACGCTTGAACTCCAAAAGATCAAGTCAAGTTTATTAAGGAAGCAACATTGTTTCACAGAAAGCTGGAATGTTCTTGTCCTAAGGGAGCAGAGAAGACAGAAGCACTCTATAAGAAACAAGCTAAAGGAGAGAGCCTTAAAAGGGGCATAGATGTGCTACCATTGATGGAGAGCACTATGAAAAATCCTAGAACCATAATGGCGAACCTATGGCACGTATGCCACAGGACAGGTGGCACACAGAGCCGTCTCTGTGGGCATGTGAGCCATCTCCCCAGCTCAGCTCCACTGCCTAGGCGCATACGCCTCCTGCCAGCCAGCTGGTTCTCGGGTCTCTGCCCTGCATGCACGGAGGGAGATGCATTCATATGGGTGGGGGGCATGCACACATGCACAGGAGACTGCGTGTGCATCCATGGGGGTGCTTTCAGGGGTCATACACTCATGCGCGGGGCAGGGGGAGCGCGGGAGTCACGTACACATGCACAGGAGTCGGGTGTGCATCCATGGGGGTGCATGCGGGGGGGTCACACACTCATGCGCAGGGCTGGGGAAGAGCAGGGGTCATGCATGCATGCATGCACATGGGGGGGCACATGGGGGGCACACGTGCATTGTATTATCATTGCATTTCGGCACGCGACGACAAAGATTAGCCATCCCTGTCCTAGACCTTCTCCCGTCTTCAGGTGTCACATTTTTGAGGCCATCCTGCTTCCTTCAAAAGCTGCCTTAAAACGTTCTCCTGCAACGCAAGCCCATTGGAAGAAAAGCTCGGTAGGCTCTTCGGGGGACTTTTGCTGCCTTGTCACTTTTTCTGCTGAGGTGGCAGAATGTCCCGTTGATAAGTGAACCAGAGTTCACTCTTAATGGTATAAAGTGTATGAAATGGAAGGCTTCTCCAAACAATGCGAGCACTGGCTTTGAAAGGAGCAAAAGACCCCTGAAATGCTGAGATGGGGACATTTGCAATATATGCTGCATTTAAAATAATAATAATGTGCAACTACTCCTCCATAGGAGACTCGCTCTGTCATGATCAGAGAGCGTTTGGATTAGTGAGTGAGAGCAGAACCAGACCGGTACTTCAAACCATATTTTTTTTCCTGGGGAGAAAGCCTCTGTTTTGCTATCGGTTTCTGACAAAATGGAAAAGCGCATGGGAAAAAAATAATGCTAATAAGGAAGGGAGACCTTGCGAAGAAAATGGTCCCAACATTTATCAAAGCAGCCCATTCCATTTCTTGATCCTCCGGTTTATCCAGGGAAAGCAGCATGCTCAGTTGCTTCTGATTTCACCCCCCACCCCCCCATATTCTTACTTTTGTGCAAATACAATTGCTCGCTCAGCTAAAATTCACAGGGCGAAGTTGTAAGCGTAAACAGCAGTCGGTGAACATATACATGGATCCTGTGTTGCCTTTGGAAAGAAAAGCAAGCTTATTGAAAACTTTGCCGCAAATCCATTCCGTGAGATGAAGGGCAAGGCTTGGGGAACTGGGTTTCTCAACCTTCTTGAATCCCATAGGAAGGGATCCAATGATTAGTATCACCAAAAGGAATCAGGTTACCTTCTGCTAAATACATACGGTCCAGTTTTATACTTGTTTGGGGTGGGTTAGGCTCCATTCATCCTTCCATCTCCCCCAAAAGGTATGAAAATGTGCCATTAAAATTCAGGGAGGGTTGAGGGACAGCAACTACTGCAGATTCTAGGGGTGAGTTAAGAGAGTTTGAAAGGGACGTGGTGGCTCAGTGGCCAAGACGCTGAGTTTGTCAATCAGAAAGGTCGGCAGTTTGGCGGTTCAAATCCATAGTGCCGCGTAATGGAGTGAGCTACCATTACTTGTCCCAGCGTATGCAACCTAGCAGTTTGAAAGCATGTAAAAATGCAAATAGAAAAAATAGGAACCGCCTTTGATGGGAAGGTAACAGCATTCCATGCGCCTCTGGTGTTTAGTCCTGCTGGCCACATGACCACAGAGACATCTTCGGACAGTGTTGGCTCTTTGGCTTTGAAATGGAGATGAGCACTGCCCCCTAGAGTCGGGAACGACTAGCACATATGTGTGAGAGGAACTTTTACCTTCACCTTCATAGTTCTTCATAGAACGCACAAAACCTTCAGACATCCCTCAGGTTTCAGAGGCCAGGTTCTCAAAAAAGAACAGAATTCCAAATACAAAATACAGTTGTATCAGATCAGGTTAGTGGCATACATGTGTCATTCATCATGTGGGATTTGGAGTTTAGCGTGTTTTAGGAACTTAGCCATTGCAATTTGAGAACTGTAGTTTATCTTGGCATGTTGTGGAAACCCAGCTGACTGTAGTGAATTTGCTACTGAACGGGTGAAACAAGTCATTGATTACTACCGTGTAGGAATTCAGTGTGTCTATGCTGATTGGCAAATGACAGAACTTCATTTATTTATATGGAAAAAACTATTGATGGGAGGAGGCTGAAGTAGATGACAGCCTTGACAGAAGTGCAACTTTACTTTCCACCCTTTTTAAAAGGATATTTAAAGATATATTGCATCCAGTTTTTGGTCACCATGATGTAAAAGAGATGTCGAGATTCTAGAAAGCGTGCAGAGAAGAGCAACCAAGATGATTAGGGGACTGGAGGCTAAAACATATGAAGAACAGTTGCAGAAACTGAGTATGTCTAGTTTGATTAAAAGAAGGACTAGGGGAGGCATGATAGCAGTCTTCCAATATCTCAGGGGCTGCCACAAAGAAGAGGGAGTCAAGCTATTGTCCAAAGCACTTTAAGGCAGGACAAGAAGCAACGGATGGAATCTAATAAAGGAGAGAAGCAACTTAGAACTAAGGAGAAATTTCCTGACAGTTAGAACAATTAATCAATAGGACAACTTGCATCCAGAAGTTGTGAATGCTCCCAACACTGGAAGTTTTTAAGAAGATATTGGATAACCATTTGTCTGAAGCGGTATAGGGTTTCCTGCCTGAGCAGGGGGTTGGACTAGAAGACCTTCAAGATTCCTTCCAACTCAATTCAGTTATTCAATTCCATTCCATTCCATTCTGTATTTAGAATGTGTTTTAATGCCAATGTTTGTTTTCTTTTTTCATATAAGCTGTCCCAGCTACCAATTGATAAGAAGCACAATAGAAATAAACACATAGGATTGAATTTGCTTAAGTCATCACCAAGCCCAGGATTAATTGCCACGTGCCAGATTAATTAACAGCAATTATTTGCAGGTTTCATCCATTCTACAGACCCGCAGCAAGTTAAAACTCAACCCTGCAAGCCAGTTTGAATAGCTGCACTAAAGATCCCCGGTAGACATTTCTTTATAATAACTGGACTTGCTTCCAGATTTCATAGGAGAGGATAAAGCAGATCCTGCTATCAAGTAATCAAGTATCTAGCACCCTCCACTGGAGAAAAATATATACATTTTACTCTTTGAAGCACCAAAGTGCTCAAATTACCTGAAAGATTCAGTTGCCAAGGAAACCGTGCGTTCTGCTCTTTATCGTGTTATGCACATTTACTCTGGCAGTGTTACCCCTCTGCGTATCAGGCTCTGGAGCAGGACTGAAGCATGTAGGAGGGGGGGACGACGACTGTAACCGACTTGATCTATTATTCAGAAGCTCTGAAAAGCCATTCACAGCTGCTCGTAAAATGCACACAGATTCTTCAGACCTCTTTAGGCCCTCAAAAAAAAAAAAGGATCTTGTTACATTTGAGCACAGAATTCCACATACAAAATACATGGTGGGGGAGAGAGGGGTATCAGGCTAATGGCATGTATGTACTATTCATTAGATGTGCAACAAAGGCAATACTTGGCTGAAGCCAAGTTCCCAAGTTCATTTCAAACGTAACTTCAACACTGATTAAAAACTCAGGAAAAGAACTGCCAGACCCAGTTCAGACATCGTAAACAGTCTTTGTATGATTTCTTTTGCTTTGAGTTAGTATGTTTTAAGAATCCAGTCACTGTGATTTGCAAACCATGATTTATGATGTTGTCTAAGGTCTGAAGCCAATCACGACTTAATAAATAAGCCATTCTTAAACAAACTGTGGAGAATAAGGGTGATGGTCTTGAGAGAAGTATGCAGAAATCATTACTAAAGCAAAAGGGGCTGAGACATTGTTTTAAAAAAATCCAGAGCAATGAGATACTTCAGAAACAGTTCAGGAAGGCGTCTCCCTAAATCAGGGGTCCTCCAGACTAAAAGTTGCCAAGTTTGGAGACCCCTGCCCTAAATCACTGAGCTATAAGGAGATACAGCACAATCAGACTTGCAAGATTCTGCTATTGTAACATTTCTCAATAAAGAATAGTTCTATCTTTTTCTGTGGAGTTGATTTTTGGTCCGGTCTACCTAATGGGGATTCCTCTTATTTAACATGCAAACTAGGTCATGGATTGAAGACTGGGAATCTGTATTAAATACCGATTTCCAGAAAGTTAGTAAGACCAACTAACATTAGTCAGAAAGCAGCAGCTGCCTCTTTCAGCTGGTTTGGAAACAGTATTTTCATTACATTTCTAGAGTATCAAAGATTATATTCTAACTCATGTACAAGTAACATAGTAAAATAAGATACAAAATACAACGATTCAAAAGTGATAAGTGGTGGTGATGAAGAATATATCACATCTAGCACCACAGTTCAGTCACATAGATCTATCCTCCAAATCAAAATAATTCTCTAAATCAAACAGATGGGGAGAGGGAAAACAAATGACCCAATTGATTAATTCAGTTCAGCTTTCCAAATCAAAACAAATTGCTAAATCAGTTGCATCAGGCCAATTTGTGTATTTGTTTGATAACTTTAAAATAGATTCATAAACTACTGGTATTTGGTAAAATATATTATTTTTGGTGCTAGAAAAATTGCAATACTGGTACTAGGCAGGTATCTCTGGAGAGGGCCTTCTTGATTAATAGATTGACTAGCCGGTTGTATTTCTGCTTACTTGTTGAGCAACCTGTAGGTTGGTAAGCAGAACTAATTGTCATAGCCCACTCATGGCATTTTCCTGCCTGGAAAATAGCAGTAGACTTAGCAATAGCAGTAGACTTATATACCGCTTCATAGGCCTTTCGGGCCTCTCTAAGCGGTTTACAGAGAGTCAGCATATTGCCCCCAACAATCCGGGTCCTCATTTTACCCACCTCGGAAGGATGGAAGGCTGAGTCAACCCTGAGCCGGTGAGATTTGAACCGCTGACCTGCTGATCTAGCAGTAGCCTGCAGTGCTGCATTTAACCACTGCGCCACCTTGGCTCTTAGGCTGTTTCTTCTATTCTACATACTTACAAAAGACAACCAGAGTATCAGATAAATCTCACTTCAGCACCAGGAAAGGGACAGCGACAGCACATGAAACTGCTATACTGTACATGAAACTCTGCTACCACAACATGCTTTAGGGCATTTGCACCTGGCAGTCTAGCCTAAATTTAGACAGCAAGACATCTCTCAGAGTAATCATATAATGGTAGAGTTCAAAGAGACCCAAGGATCATCTAGTCCAATCGTCTGCAATCCATACGAAAATCAATTAAGCCATCTTGTAGAATGGCTCTCCAGTCTCTTAAAAGCTCCCAGAGATGAAAAACCTACAGCTTCCGTAAGTAAATTGTTTCACTGTTGTACACATCTCAGTATCAAGTAGTTTTACTTTACATTTAAGCAAGATCTTTGTAGCTGCAATTTATACCCATTATTTCTGGTCCTAGCTTCTGTGGCTGTAGAAAATTTCCTTCCCTTATGTACTTGAATACAATTCTTGTGTTTTCACCCAAGTCTTCTTTTCTTCATGTTCTTCTCATGTTCTTTCAGTTCATCTTCAGGTGGGTATAATTCCTGTTATAATTTTGTTGCTCTCCTCTTAACTCCATTAAATACCCTTCTGGAAATGTCTTGGTCAGAACCGGACCCAGTACACAAGGTATAATCTCACCAGCCAGGTCTTCTATTGGCTGTGATAAAAGATAGACAAATATACATTTCCTAATGTCCATATGGGAAATGCAAGATCTGACACCACAGAAGACTGATAATAATGAATGAGAGTTAATTAATAAAAACTCATGTTGATCCAGATTTGTTATAAATGAACAAAAGTCTTGACTAACATACTGCAACAGTCATTCTTTGGAGTAGCACTAGCTTCAAGTATTTGCTTTCCTTGCCTGCATTAATGCTGTGTGCACACATGACACACAGCTGATCAGTATCACCCACCGTTCCTCTCTATTCTACATTAGGCAAAGTGCATCTTGTATATTGTGTCCTCTTCTGAGCTATGCATTTTAGGAAGGACACCGACAAATTATACTACATCCCGAAGTATCTGCGGTGAATGGTTGGAGGTGCTGGGTACCTTTAATTTGAAGACCAGACAACTGTCTTCCTATAGAACACAAAGTAGTGTTTGTATTTCCTTAAGACAGAACAATAAATGAATTTGGAAGGAAATAAAAGTATGCCTAATAGTATGAGCTGTTCAACAGTAAAACAGGTTGACTTGATAGATGATAGATTCTCCTGGAACAACTCTCCATCGCCAACTCAAGTAAAAGCCAAAGAACCAGTTGCAAATGAGACTGCATATATATCCAAGGATTGAAATGGATGATCTCTACACTGCCTTCCAATTCTTACATTTCATGTTCCTCTTATTTTCTTCTTCCCTGAGAGGAAGAAAATCTGAAGGAGGTTTTGCTTTTCTTTTCTTTGTTTTACTACTGAACTGGAAAGTTGAAAAGAAATGCAACAGGTTATAAGAATGCATGAATTTTCAACACATCTCTATTGTAAAGGAGACTGATACCAGAGGTGGGTTCCTACCGCTTCGGACTGGTTCGGCCGAACTGGTAGTGATTTGGCGACCTGGGTTGCTGGAACCGGCAGTGAACCAGGCGTGCCATGCCCCCGAACTGGTTCTCCAAAGGGGCCAACATCTTGATTTTCAGTTCTGTGCATGCACAGAACAGTTGTAATAGCACAAATGTATTTTTTTCCTTTTTTTAACGTTTTGCACATGTGCAGACCTATTTTTGTGCAAATGTGCATGGGCACGGAGTGTGTGTCTGGCATGCACACAAACGAAGCGAGCGCGTGCCTGCAAAAGTTTTGCGCGCACTGAACCGGCAGTAATGCTGGGAGCAACCCACCACCCACTGATACCTCTACGGTTTATCACTAATATTGTATTTTTTAAAAAAAATCCCTCTCCCTTCCCCTTTTTAATACACTATGGTTACGTTGATTTTCACTTTCTGTGGTTTGGTTTGTTTTTAGTTAGAACGACAGAAGCAAATGGCTAACAGCAGGACAGAACACATGGCATGATGTTCACAAGTGGCATTTCTCTTGAGGAGGGAAAGGACAAGTCATAGTATTAGTCAAACTGTCTATTGGAACAGGCGGCCCTGCAACCCCTTTTTCATGTAGGAAGCTCCTTACGTCACTGAAAATTTTCTCATTGCTTGAGAGGGAAGATTGGGAAACCTGAGACATGAAATGTGCTAATGAACTCAGGCAGGGAAAGGTTTCTTCCACCTTTCCATGCTGCACAGATTCATTTAGTCAGCTGTCACACTCACCTTCATTCTACAGCAGGATTGGGCTGTGAAATAACATTAAATTAAACCGCAGGCTGACATTCGGCAGCAAACACAAACTCCGCAGGAGGAAAAGGGGGCTGTCCAGAGAAGCACTGCTGCTCCTTTGAAAAACGCTTTGTCAAATATCTAACTGCAATTTCCACAGGAAGAAAGAACCATCTTTCTAAGGACATAAGCATATTTGTTGGCCGTATTAAAGGCAGGTTAATAGTGGAGCATTTGCAATCCTTCAGATATGATGAATATTTTTCATTCGTTTATTTATTAAATTTATTGGCCACTCAATTCCCTATCCAAATGATTTGGGGTTGCTTGATTTATTACCCCACACTATTGGCCATTTTGTTTAGAGGTTATGGGAATTAGCATTCAGCCCAAACTGGAAAGCCACTGGTTCCCAGTTTTTGTTTTGGAATTTGCATCCTTGTGTTCCATAAGGTATGAACGGTTCCACCACAAATGCGCGCACAACAAAAGCGTGCCTGACTAAACCGCGGTGTCTAAAGTGCGGTGACAAAACCGTGCGACGAATGAGCGACGAATTAGCTCTAAAGCGTGCCGACAAAAGCGCGCCGACAGAAGCGCGCTGTAACGTAACCCTAAACCTAAACCTAACCCTAACCCTAAACCTAACCCTAAACCTAAACCTAAACCTAAACCTAACTGTAAATCTTACCTTAAATTAAATCGCGCTTCTGTCGGCGCGCTGTTGTCGGTGCGCTTTTGACATCGCGGTTTTAGCGCCGCGGTGTTGTCAGTGCGCTTATGACGTTCGCGCTTTTGTCGGGTCACGGGTATGAACTACTAATCCTTCCATGACCAAAGCCTGAAACTACAACAATCTTAAGAAAAACTCATCTAGAACAGGTGAATTAACAAATACACTCTGTGGTGGAGGAATGTGTATCCTTGAGAGAATCTGTAGAGATTATCAGTTATCCAGATCAATCATAACCTGGAGACTGAGAATCTCTACAGACCGTTAACTAGACAATTTGGGATGAACACCTTTTGAATGGTGTGGGAGTAGGGATGGATTTCCAGGGGGGACGAAATTGCAGACTACAGGAACCAGGAGCCTCACTCAAGTGAGCCTGAGGACACAGATAAAGCTCCAAGTGCTTCAATGACCCTCTAAAAGGACGCAAATGGCCAGCGTATCCGCAAGGAATATAAATCCTTCCTTTCCCCACTATCCTGTCAGAGCTGAAGAAGCTTCTTGGATGAGAAGCGAAACGTCTTCCAAAGAAAAACAAGGAAGTCCAGTTGCCTCGAGAGAGCTGTGAACTTATTTCAGAGTCATCCCTAACTTCTAATATGATGAGCTTTGTCTGGGTGGCAAATGCAGTTTGTGCACTATTTCATTAAAGCCAAAGAATGGTTTTGATCAAAACAGGCATTGTATCCCACACAAGAGTTTAGAGTTTAGAGTTTTATTTCATTTGTATGCCGCCCTTTTCCCTAAGGGGACTCAGGGCGGCTCACAACTCAAAAAGGGGAGGGGGGATACAAACAGTTTAACAAGAACACAAAACTATACATAGTTAAAAGCACAACAATCATACCATTCGAGATAGGGGCAGCGAATCTTTAGCCCCAGGCCTGTCGGAACAGCCAGGTTTTAAGGGCTATGCGGAAGGCCTGGAGGGTGGTGAGGGTACGAATCTCCACAGGGAGTTCGTTCCAGAGGGTCGGAGCAGCCACAGAGAAGGCTCTCCTCCGGGTAGTCGCCAGTCGACACTGGCCGGCGGATGGAATTCGGAGGAGGCCTAGTCTGTGGGATCTAATTGGTCTAGTGGAGGTAATTGGCAGTAGGCGGTCTCTCAAGTACCCAGGTCCAATACCATGAAGGGCTTTATAAGTGACGACTAGCGCCTTGAAGCGTATCCGGAGACCAATAGGCAGCCAGTGCAGCTCGCGGAGGATAGGTGTTACGTGGGTGAACCGAGGTGCACCCACGATCGCTCGCGCGGCTGCATTCTGGACCAGCTGAAGTCGCCGAATACTCTTCAAGGGCTGCCCCATGTAGAGCACGTTGCAGTAGTCCAGTCTGGAGGTCACAAGGGTCTTTGCAGAGTGTCATTAACTATATAAAAAGCATTTGAAGGAAATTTCATTGGGACATGAATTATAGACGCAGGCTGTTACTGCCCCGATTTCAGAGGAAATGATGGTTACTCTTAATTAACAATGAAGGATCACTGTTGCAAGGACAACTTCAAAACATAACCCACCGCAGGTAGAAAACTGTAACTCACCTTCTGGTCCTGATTAAGTCCCTGAGTCTACCACAAAGACAAAAACGCAGAAAGAGACTAGTCAATTATAGAGTTCTACTGTTTCTAACAGTTTCTGATTCTAACGATCAAGGTCTACATTTGTACTACACGTTTCAGTCAATTAAGAAACCAAATAAACATGGTATTCAGAAGTAATGGAAAGGGCATCTTACAAGGAGTGCATCCATTGTAACTGCAGCTCATTTTAGTTAACAATGATCATTTTAATCTATTCTTCCTCCTCTGATGGCATGATAGCGGAGAATTACCTTTCCAGAGATCTATTTCCAGATGCATAAAATTGCAATTCCCAGAATTTGGAGAAATGCCTGATCTTTAAATTCCCTGTCTTAATTCTTGTTTTGTAAGATATGAAAGATTTTTTAACATCATTGACATTCCCAATAGGGTTGCATAGTGATTTCAGGACAGTTTTGTAAAACATGGACTCTTCTGATGTTTGAGTGGATCTTGCAATGAACAGTCAATCCATTTCAAAGGTGCCTAAATATTAATTTCTTGGCTTCTTCTGATGACGCTTCAATTAAATCCTATGCATGTTTTCTTCTGTGTTACTTTCCAGGATCACCTGCAGCGGCAGCCAATTGGGGTTGATAAATCAATGCCTTGCACAGGAGGAAAAAAGAAATACAAATGCAACTACAAATAGTTGCATTTGTGGCAGCCTCTCAAATACAAACATTTGAGAGACTGCCACAAAGAGGAGAGGAGGGGGGCTCAACTTATTTTCCAAAGCACCAGAGGGCAAGAGAAGAAACAATGGATGGAAACTAATCAAGGAGAGAAACAACGTGGAGTTAAGGAGAAACTGCCTAACAGTGAGGACAATTAACCAGTGGAATAGCTTGTAGGTGCTTCATCGCTGGAGGTTTTTAAGAAGAGATTGAATAGTCACTTGCCTGAAATGCTATAGGGTTTCTGCTTGAGCAGGGGGTTGGACAGGGGTCACCAACCTTTCAGACCTCAGGGATCACTAAATTCATAATTTTAAATCCTGCAGAACACTAATATGAAGTAGTGATGGGATGGGGTCTTTCAGGCACTTAGCTTCGCTGCCTGTCAGCAAAGAGAAGTGCCCGGGGTCAACCCTAGCTTTGTTGTCCATTGCAGCTAGGAATCTCAAATACAGCCAAGAATGAACGTTTGTCTTGTAACCAGCCCGGACACTAGATCGGTCCCCTGCAAACTCTTGTCTCTCAAGGAGCCCGGCTGAAGTTTCATGTGTCATTCACTGAAGCACCTGGACTCCCAGGGAGGGAGGGAGGGGTTGGAGCTACTAAACAGGCAGCCAAGCTAAGTGCCTGAAGGACCCCATCCCTTCAGCGAGTGGGATTGATTGCTTTGACCCTAGTTTGAGGATCCCTGACTTAGCGCAATATAAAAAATGCAAAGATTTTTCTGCGGACCACCAAAATGTTCTTGTGGACCACCAGTGACCGCTAGACTAGGAGACCTCCATGGTCCTTTCTAGCTCTACTCTAATTTAAAAAGTAGGATGGTACAAAATGTCCTAGTAGAAGAGGAGAGAGAGGAGAACCAACAATGTCAGTTTTCCTCCTGGTGCTCATGTCAGATTGTACCCAACATTCTGGGAATAAGTAAGATCTATCTATGGGAGCCATGTTGCAAAACTGTGATGTAATCTAGAAAATCCAAACAGCTACACTTTCTCTCAATGTTTGATTGCTTCTGGTTCATGAATCCTATCTAATATTTAACTCTAGGTTGAAAAATAGCAATAACAATAGCAATAACATTTAGATTTATATACCACTTCATAGTGCTTTTAGAGCCCTCTCTAAGCAGTTTACAAAGTCAACGTGTTGCCCTCAACAATCTGGGTCTTCCTTTTACCAACCTCAGAAGGATGGAAGGCTGAGTCAACAAAGCAGGATGATAGAAGTTGTCATACAATATTCCCATTTCGGATGCTGCAAAAATGTGACAAAAAATGAAACCAACCATTTAAAAGCTTTTCTTTGTAATGTTGAATAAACTTCGGCAGGAGTGAGCGTTGACATGAAGGACTGCCAATCCAGAATGCCTGACTTAGTTATTTCTGTACCTTCTCCTAAGGCAGTGTTTTTCAACTACTGTGCCGCGGCACACTAGTGTGCCGTGACATAGTGTAAGGTGTGCCGTGGGAAAATTACTTTATATATAGTCAATATAGGCACAGAGTTAAAATTTTTTAACATTTTCTAATGGTGGTGTGCCTCGTGATTTTTTTCATGAAAAAAGTGTGCCTTTGCACAAAAAAGGTTGAAAAACACTGTCCTAAGGAAGCTAAACCTCTACCCGGGGGTGGGGGTGGGGTACGGAGCTGCTAATTTTAAAGAACTAATTTTTGTCTTGCTGCAAGTTTTAATTTAACAGTAGGGCCATGAATGCAGAAAATTAACACATCTTTGGAAAGTGAGAGAAAATTGCTGCATGAGGGACATCTGTGCTTGCCATTAAAATATACGTTCCCAGGAGAACAGAAAACATTTTCCGTGGGTGAAACAAAGAGAATTATACATTCTCTTTGACTTCCTGGCTGTCTGAAATACCTGGAACTACTTTAATTCTACTATTTTATTTTTCCATTTTTCCCATTTTCTTTTTGTTCACCACCACCATACACACATACACACACAGAAACACAAGCTACCTCTTTTCTTTTGCTACTTGTGATTCTGTTCCTTTGGGACAAGGGTTATTTGTATAATACTTTTACTCACTTGCAAGCCTCTGAGACAACCAAGCTGTAAATCTCAGTGATTACATATTTCCATATGGAGCACTTGGATTCAAGATACATAAACAGAATAATTTTCTCCCTGTTGCAGACAGATTCTTGGGGGGGGGGGGGCTCTGAATAAAATTCAATATGTATATCCTTTTTTTTCATGGGCCTCACAAAAAGACAGCAGAAAGAAGCTAGGAATAGACCCGAGTTGGAGAATGGTACCCAACCTGCTGCTTTGCACTGAAACGTGTCTCTACACACACACGCACACGCATGTATTTGCAGGCCCTCAATAAGCACAGATGGAAGCTGAGCTGTAAGGGACTGGAACAGATTTCCCAGCTGTTGCTAAATGCTCTTTTCCTTAGGAAGTGCTAGCCCAAACAGCACCAAGATATACACATGGCACATAAAGGCTTTCCTTTCTTTGTGTCAGATCTTTTGCATAAGGAAGGTATCCATTCCATTTTAAGCTTCTTGAGCTTCATATTTCATGCACAACTGCTGTATAAAGCATTTCAAACTATCGCCTGGTGACATGGAAGCAAACTCATTAATATAAAGATGAATTGCTCAGAAGACCCTTCACCCCTGCTAATTATCTTACAAATATTCCATCCTGTTCTTTGTAGAATAGCCTTTTCTCTGGCTAGTCTCAAAGCCCTGCCCTCCCAGTAGTAGAAAAGAGACAGAACATGGGCTTAGAGGATTGTCACTGCTCCTGTCCAAAGCGGACAATTGAACCAGTCTTCCATGCACTATTGGGATAACACTCCTACAAAACGAGAGCTTTGACATATTAATGCTTCTGCTAGTTAACCATCTGCATGGGTCAAGTGAGAATTTCACAACAGTCGACTGAAATTTCAAGAAGGGTAGCCAAGTTTTGCTCAACTGAAATCACTGTTAAGGGGCTGGTAGTCTGGCTTTGTCTCATTAATAAGTGATTACATCTGCTCCTGGGTGTACTAGCTTGAAGTTTTTTTTTAGTATTTAATGTGGGTTGATTAATTTTAATTGTATTATTATTTTTTTAATTTGCTCTTTTTCCATTTCTTTTGTGGTTAAGGAATTAGTTCTTCTGATTATGCGCCTTTGACCTAAAGAGATCATAGGGATGATTACATAGGGATCTCCATTATGTTTTTTTTTTCCAACAGTTGAAAAAAAAATGGATTACTGCCTTCTTCCTACAAGTCAGATCCATAATGGTACACACACACACAGACACAAACACATACACACACACAGTGTCAGTGGATGGTTTTTATAAAACCATATACTTGCATAAACCATGAGATACCTTCCAGAGCTGTGGTAGAAAGCGATTTGGGGGTTTCTCATTAACTTAACTAAGTTTTAAGGCCTAATGGTAGGTTCAGAAAGCAGGCAAGATCAGGCAAATGTTAAATTACATTTAATGTAAAACTATTTAAATTAAATTAACTGCATTTGACATTGTTAATTCTTTATATTCTATAGTTTTTACTTTGGACTAGTTATTCTCTCAGCCCAACCTACTTCACAAGAAAGGAAGGAGGAAGTGCTATGTATTCTGCTTGAGCTCGTGAAAGGCAGCATATAAATCTAATCAGTCAATAAATCAATCATTTTCTCCTCTAATCACATGTAAAGTTTATTTTAGTAATGCAGCAATGTAGGCATTTTCCCTATATGAAATATTGATTTATTTTTAACATCAATACTTCAAACATCTCTCAAGTAGGTCAGTTATTGCCAAGACAATGGTATAATCATCACTTAGTAAAAATAGAACAGCTTGAAAACTATTACTTTTTCTTCAAATTCCCAGAGAGCAAAATCATCCATCTCTTGTTCTGTGTTCAGTAACTTGAGCAGGTCCTCAACTGAACAGAGTGTTGGCCTTCCTGAGGTCCTTTCTATAGAATAGAATAGAATAGAATAGAATAGAATAGAATAGAATAGAATAGAATAGAATAGAATAGAATAGAATAGAATAGAATAGAATTCTTTATTGTCAAAGTATAATTGGACACACAAGAAATTTGTCTTTGGTGCATATGCTCTCAGTGTACATAAAGAAAAATAAAATAGAATACATTCATCAAGAATCATAAGATACAACACTTAGTGATAGTCATAGGTTATTAATAAACAATCAAATTATACTAGGAAACAAATAAAACAATATAATTTTTAAAGATACAAGCAACATGGTTATAGTCATGTGGAAGCAGATAGGTACTAGGAAAGAGATAGGTACTAGGAAGGAAGAGAAGAATAGTAATACAGTCAGTAGATAATTTGAGTGTTTTGGGATTAGTTGTTTAGCAGAGTGATGGCATTCGGGGGGGGGGGACTGTCCTTGTGTCTAGTTGTTCTGATGTGCAGTGCTCTATAGCCGTTTATGTCCAGGACGTGAGGGGTGTGTAGATATTTTCAAAGCCCTCTTTTTGACTCGTGAAGTATACAGGTTCTCAATGGAAGGCAGGTTGGTAGCAATTGTTTTTTTCTGCAGTTCTAATTGTCCGTTGAAGTCTGTGTCTGTCTTGTTTGGTTGCAGAGCCAAACCAGGCAGTTATAGAGCTGCAGATGACAGACTCAATAATTCCTCTGTAGAACTATGAGCTTGGTGCAGGGAATGATAATATAATCCTGGGGAAAGGAGCCTCCCAAAGCCCTGTGTACAGACAAAGGCTAAAATTTGATGGCAGCCACTCTTGCAACACATTGATTCTACCCTGACTCAGAATACAGCTAAAGGGTCACCTATATTCATGTCGATGTGCAGTACATGCAAGCATCCTCAGCTAATTCCGGACCACCCATCATGGACAGCAAACAGGGATGTCCTAAATTTACATTTGGCTCATCATGGGTCTAGTGATTAAGGCACCAGGCAAGAAACCAGGAGACAGTGAATTCTAGTCCATGAAAGCAGGCTGTGTGGACCAGCCACACTCTCTCACCCCAACCCACCTCAGAGTTACTGTTGTGGGGAAAACAGGAAGGAGTATTAGGTATGTTCAGGGAAAACTCAGGGAAGACAGCAGATACAAGATCAAAGTCTATCTACAGATCAAGGTGGCACAGTGGTTAGGGTGCAGTACTGCAGGCCACTTCAGCTGACTGTTATCTGCAGTTCAGCGGTTCTAATCTCACCGGCTCAAGGTTGACGGAGTCCTTCGGGATTGGGCGGCCTAGAAATTCAGTAAATGAAATGAAATGAAATGACTCAGCCTTCCATCCTTCCAAGGTGGGTGAAATGAGGACCCAGACTGAGGGGGCGAAATGCTGACTCTGTAAACCACTTAGAGAGGGCTGAAAGCCCTATGAAGCAGTATATAAGTCTAACTGCTATTGCTATTGCTATTTCCTCCCCCCCCAAAAAAAAATCCAATTTAATCAAAAAAATTGATCAAAAAATTGATCAAATTTAAATATACCTGCACTGAAATCTATATTGAAATAATGCAACACATTGAGCTTTATAACAAACATTACAATAAAAGGGGAAAGAAGCACCACCAAACCTAAACGTTAAAATGTACGCTGAAATAATACAATGGATCAAGATTTCCTGCATAACATTTCAATAAAAGAGGGGACCAGGCCAAATTTAAATATTACTACATCGAAACCTACATTAAAAGTAATTCAATGGATCAAACTTAAACATTACAATTGAAAAAAACCACTTAATCTTAAAATATTCTTGCACTGAAATCTGTATTGAAATATCCAACAACTCAAGAGTTATAACGTTACAGTAAGATTGGGTGGGACGGGACCCAAACTTATATATTTATATATACACTCCTGCGCTCAAATCTGAACTTTTAGTAACAGGATTTGGATCAAGATTTTTTTTTGTCTGAAAACTTATTTTTATTTATTCATTTTGGCATGTCACGCATGTCAGAGAAAACAAGTATAAGTATGAATATAACATGTAAACATACTATACTTATATAGTTTACTAAAGTAAACATGTATACTTATAAGCAGGTATACCTATATACATAGGAAAGGAGTACAAATAAATGGGAACAGTATAAAAAGTAATTTATAAATAATTTTGTAAAAGTAATTTATAACAGGTAATTTATAACATTACAATAAAAAGTAATTTATAAATAATCGTATAAAGTAATTTATAAAAGGTAATTTATAATATTACAATAAAACGTAATTTATAAATAATTTTGTAAAAGTAATTTATAAAAGGTAATTTATTAACATTACAATAAAAAAGTAATTTATAAAAAGTAATTTATAACATTAAAATAAAAAGTAATTTATAAAAGGTAATTTATAACATTACAATAAAAGTATTTTGTAAATAATTTTATCAAAGTGATTTATAAAAGGTAATTTATACCATGACAATAAAAAAGGAGACCCAAACAGAAAAGGGCCCGACCTTCTCCCGAGCCTCCGTGAACAATAGGGGGCACCTCCAAAGCGAGAGAAACGGGGGAGCCCGTGCCGCTTGGCCGCTCGGGCCCTTGCGGGCTCGCCTGCCCCGCCGCGGCCCGGCCTGGCATCCCTCCGGCCGGCCTCCCCAGCGCCTCCTCAGGCGGCAGGGGGCGGCGTCGGGCCGGGCAGGCGGCTTCCTTCCCCGTCCCTCCCTTCCCCACCTCCCTGCGCTTCGGAACATGGCGGCGGCGGCGATAACGGCGGCGAGGGACTGAAGCAGCCCCGGCGCTCGGCCGCAGGTGAGCCCGTCGGGCGGGGAAGGCCGCCGCGTCGGGGAAGGACGAGCTCCAAAGGGCGGAGGCGGCCTGGCCGTCGGGTACGGGACGCCTCCGCCCCGCGTAGGCCCGGCCCTCCTGGGGCAGCTCGGGCCATCCTGGCTGAGTGACAGCGGCCGGCCCGTTCTCTCTTAGGCGGGCTTGGCTGCCCTCTCTGGGCGCCGCGGATGGGCCTACGGGGTGGGCGCTTCCCTCGCTTGAGAGACCGGTGTGCTGTGTGTGCTTTGGGGGGAGATGGGGGGCATCCCTGCCTCGAGGGGGGGGCAGCAGCCTCCCCGCTTCCTCGGGCGCGCGGGGTCTGGTCTGGCTCCTTCGGCTCGTCTTGGGGGAAGCCTGGCCTTCCTGTGGAGCATCCTCCGGCCTGTAGCACCACGGCCTCCTTTTCCTGTGGGCAGAGGGAAAGGCTCCCCAAGGAGACCCCAGACCCCCCCCAAGAGGTTCTGAAGGGCAGCCCCATCTGGAGGGCGCTCCCTTGGGGAACGAGACTCCCCCCCCCAAGTGGAGGCACGTGGGAAGGGGCTTGTCCTGGGATGCAAGTTGGGGAGGATGATTTAGGGGTTCTGAAAAGGCCTTATGGGGGGAGGGAAAGGCTCCCCAAAGGAGACCCCAGACCCCCAAGAGGGTCTGAAGGGGCAGCCCCATCTGGAGGGCGCTCCTTGGAGAACAAGACTCACACACACCCCAAATGGAGGCACGTGGGAAGGGGCTTGTCCTGGGATGCAATTTGGGAGGATGATTTAGGGGTCCTGAAAAGGAGCCTTATGGGGGGAGGAAGGCTCCCCAAAGGAGACCCCAGACCCCCCAAGAGGGTCTGAAGGGGCAGCCCCATCTGGAGGGCGCTCCTTGGGGAACGAGACTCACTCTGCCCCAAATGGAGGCACGTGGGAAGGGATTTGTCCTGGGATGCAATTTGGGGAGGATGATTTAGGGGTCCTGAAAAGGAGCCTTATGGGGGGAGGGGGAGGCTCCCCAAAGGAGACCCCAAGCCCCCAAGAGTGTCTGAAGGGGCAGCCCATTGGAGAGTGCCCCTTGGGAACGACACACACACACACACCCAAATGGAGGCACATGGGAAGGGGCTTGTCCTGGGATGCAATTTGGGAAGGATGATTTAGGGGTCCTGAAAAGGAGCATTATGGGGGTGGGGGTGGGAAGGGAAAGGACCAGGGTTGGTAAATGGAGTCTGCAGGGTGAGGGGCAGCAGGAAAGCAGCAGTGTGAGAGAGAGAGGAGAGAGAGAGAGAGAGAGAGTTGTGTTCATGGTGGGCTTCCTGGAGTCACTTTTCTGTCTCTGCAGAAATCAGAGTTTAGGACAATTTGTCTCTTCCGAATAGATTTCTTGAATCCTTTCTTCTTCTTCTTCTTCTTCTTCCCCTCTTGATTTGTTCCTCCACAATAAGGATTTCCTCTGGTTCCTCTCTTGTCCTCTACCTGTCTCTGGGATGCTCACTGATTTCTCAGAAACCTTCCCTAATTGTTTGATGTTTCCCCAAAAAGCAATTTGGGATAGTCTGATGCATGTTTTGGATTTTTCTTTCTTTCTTGTGATTAAAATGATGACTGCGTTTGCTGAGGAAAGTGGGGCTTCAGAGTACAAAGAAGCCTAAGTTTAATAGGGGAAATATGATTTAACTTGGTTCTTTAAAAAAAAACATATCCAACTATATTATTAAGTAAATAATTTCCCTCTTGGGAAGCATTTGGCAACTGTAAGCCACCCAGAATTGTCTGGAGTGGGCAGCCATAATAAATGTAATAATACTAAATACAGTAACAATTTAGTACTGGGGAAAATAGTGTGTTCGTTCTCTCTCTCTCTCTCTCTCTCTCTCTCTCTCTCTCTCTCTCTCTCTCTCTCTCTCTCTCTCTCTCTCTCTCTCTCTCTCTCTCTCTCTCTCTCTCTCTCTCTCTCTCTCTCTCTCTCTCTCTCTCTCTCTCTCTCTCACACACACACACACACACACACACACACACACACACACCACACTACTGCAGACTTAACTTGAATTGGCTACTTCACAAACCAGATAATCCATTTGTGGCTTTGCATAATATTTTCAACTGTCAACTAACCAAAGGCCTGGGTTAACAAAACACACTAATCTGCAGAAAACTAATCAGCATTACAGGCAGCCAAGCTTAGCATGCTGTATGAATGCAGGCGCTAGTTTGGAACAGAATTGTTTAAATGTGTTGTATGAACTCAGCCATTTTGTTTACAGATGTATGTGCATTTGTTTGGATTGTCATGCAAGCATGCTGTTTTGTTTTGAAGCCCCATATCATGGTGGCTTTTTGAAATTTAAACTATGCTGTTTTTTTTTCCTGATGCTTAATTTTAAATGTGGCTTACATGTTGAACTTCAGCCAAAAATATCACTGATCGATGCCAGTATTTTGTTTTAGAAATAGATTGATGTACGAAATAAAGTTTTTAAATTCATCTACATAGAAAGGGGCTTACTTTTCAAAAGCTATTTTAAGTCTGGGGTATGTCTATGGTGAAGAGCTCTATTACAGTAGTCTCTGGTATATTCCCTTCATAGGCTAGATATTTAGTAGCCCCTTTGATTTTTAAAACTTGCTTGGCTTTAATTTGCTCTGTCTTGATGGTTATTCATTCAACTGTAAAGTGGCTTACCTGTCAGGAATAGGGTACATGTAATCTCTCAACGAAAGGATTTGTGTTGGCTAACATAAATATTAGAAGAGGCCTAAAGGGGTAGCTATTCTTCCTGAGACAATTCCATATTACTGAAATGAAGCCACACAATTGGATGACAATCATCCATTTTGTAGTTCAGATGCTTAAAGCTGAAATGCTATTGCATGACTGAACCTTTTTCTGATTTAGTGATGCACAGTGAATATATAGTTAAAGTGCCAAATGTATCTATTAAAAAAGGGATATAATAAATTCAATCTCAGTTGGTTTTGCCATTTTGCATAAAGAACAGATCCTATTTTCCTTGCCTGGCCATTTTCCCCCTCAAAATATTCCCGTGACTTTTTCCACTCACTCTAAATAGATTTTTTTTTAAATTATGAATTATTTGGAGGTACCCGATGTAGCTGCCTTGCTGAAGATAAGGAGGTTTTAATCTGGTTGGCAAATGGATGGGAGATAATCTGGAAAGCTTATGCAGGTTGCCTTAAATTCCATAAGGAGAGATAAATATTTTTTTTAAAATGTGGAACTCCGTCTATCATGCTGTGAAAGAAGAAAATGAACAATTTGTTTTCCAGACCACTAAGCACAGTTCAAAATGAAATTGCTTTAAGAAAGGGCAGTTTAAACAAGACAATGAAAACCTATCTTTTCATCAAGAAAAGCTGTGATTTTCAGTTGTGGTTTATTTTTCAAAAGAAAAAGCAAATCTTGAACAAGATACAGATTCTGAGATGGAAGACTTACCTTCTGAGCTCAAATATTGGAAGGTAGCTGTGGTTACATTCACTGAAATAAAACTACCTAAAGCCTTGCTATTAAAATGCTCTTGTGTCTTATATAATTTAATTTCACTTTGGAAAGAGATATAAAAAGTTGATCCCTGGATTAAATGAAACAATGCTGAGGTATCTGTTTCTAGAATTCGTTAGACTGAGGTGATTCTGTAGATTTGTGTCTGTTCTGATTGTTTTGTTCTTGAAGTTAAGCTCACAAAATAGTTTACTTGTCCCTGTACAATAAAACCAAAAGTAATGACTCTCTTTAATATAAGGCTGTTGAGTGCTCAAAGTTGAATTAACTTGGAATGGGTATTGTGGGAAGTTTAAATCTGAAACAGACTATGAAGGAACATTGCAGTGTTGCGAAAATTGTCACCTGTGTATACCATTCTCCAGAGGTTTTGAGATTGCACATCCACAGCAGTTTGGCCAGTGGTTAAATTACAGGAATTGTATTTCAAAATACGGAAGTCAACAGATTGTCCATCCTTAATGTACATAATTATGCATGCTGCAGAGACTTACTAGAGAGAATTTCTTTCTCATGATATAAGTATAGACACCAAGTAACCTGGTCTTTTTATACAATGCATTATTCAATAAATTAAGTCATGACAAACGAGGTTTGTTTT
Source organism: Thamnophis sirtalis (assembly GCF_051295495.1). Classification (NCBI taxonomy): domain Eukaryota; kingdom Metazoa; phylum Chordata; class Lepidosauria; order Squamata; family Natricidae; genus Thamnophis; species Thamnophis sirtalis. The sequence goes on along the minus strand of NW_028261393.1, from coordinate 12,857,049 downwards.
CTGAAAAAGATAAAACCATAGAGGGGGGATTGTCTTATGGTTGTTGGCTACAATCATTAATGGGTTCTACACTTGATGGTGAGGAAAACAGCAGAGAAGATTTGGACTGTCTCTTATGCAGAAAAGAAGGCTGGATTAGCTCCGCCAGAAGTCTGGCATTCCTTCTCATCTCTTGTTTTATGTTCTTGCATTCATGAATAGTTGAAGCATTATTTGAATGACCCCTAAGAATCCCTACCTTGATTAAGTGGCACTTAAAGGTACTCAGCTTAAGTCAAGTTAGATGTAACATTTGTCACATAGCTTGAGATAACGTGTGATTGATGATTTTAAAAATAACCTCCAGCTGTTGCATTGGGAAATGGGCTGGGGTGGGAATTAAATTCTTTGTGGAAAAGAATGATTTCCAAACTACTCACAATAAGAGAAAAGACAGGGAGGCTGGGTGTGTGTGTGTGTGTGTGCGGAGATTACATGTAAACCATGAGTTAGCTCCAACATATTTAAGCATCTTACTTAATATATAGTAGATGCTTTTGTGCCTTCCAGTGTCTTCACTGGTAGTCTGGGAAGACTCAACGTTGCAAACCCAGTATTAGGTGACCAAGGGCAGTCTCAGAATGATCCCACTTGATAAAAAGCATCCATGAAAGAGACCTAAAACAAGATGGATCACCAACATCAGCAAGTATTGTGGCCCAATTGACGAAGGAAAGCCTAGGACCGTATTGGTTGGAAACATGCGGAAGAGACCTTCATCCTGCAGTGGATGGACAATGGCTAAAATGATGATGATCAGGATATAGGATGATACATGATTTAGTACTCAGGGCTTCCAAATATGTTTTCTTATCCAGAAAGCAAAGTGAAAAGGAGAATAATTGAATTGGTAAAAGTGAGACTTAACACTTTCCATTAATTGTGAATTATCTTTCCCTTTATCTCCATGTCACAGGAAGTGGGTGTGGCTTCTCCTAAGACTGGTCATTTGCAATGTTGCTGAAGGCTGCCTATCTGGTTGGTATATATATTTTGATGGATTTTCCTGAGATGCTTCAGATGTTGCAAAATCTTTCCGTTTTCTGTCATATTTAGAGATGAAATATCTTGGCAGGTCTATCACTTTAAAGTCTTGTGACCTTCTGCAAAGACCTTCTAACTGATAAATCAGTTAAGATTATTTTGTGATTGCATTTTTTAAATCAGTAAAGCTATCTCTTTTTTATTATTATTATCAGCCTACCTTTATTTTATATACAACTCAAGGTGGCAGACTCCTTTCTCCTATTTCTTCACAACAATCCTGTGCAGTGGGTTTGTTTGAGAGAGAATGACTGGCCACTTCATACTCAAAGCAGGATTAGAACTCACAGTCTCCCAGTTTCTAGTCTGATATCTTAACCACAAGACAAACTGGCTCTCTTAAAACCAGGCAGTTACAATAAATACGTTTTAATTCCAATTTCTATTTATGTATTTAGAAAATATAATTGCCAGTCTTCTCTGAGGTCAGAGCAGCTTACAAGAAACAGTGAAAAGTGTAGTAACACAATAACAAAATGTAACAAATGTAAAACACAAGTTAAAACAGCATTTCATAAATACATTTCAAAGCTATGTTGTTATTTGATTGAGGCCCACTTTGAAGTGCTGAAATATGTATGTATGTATGTATGTATGTATGTATGTATGTATGTATGTATGTATGTATGTCCAAATGAAGTTATGGGTTCGTTCTCTCTTGATTTTTCTAATGCTCAACAAAATATATGTATATATTTATAATATTTTTAGAATGTTTAGTGAGTATTTGATATTCAGGTATGAAGGAGATGCTTTTTTTCTTCCTCTCAGACCAAGGCAAAGTTTTAAGATGTGTTTTACCCCACCTCCCCCACCCTCTTTCTATTCTTGATCTGCAAGAATTTGTGCAGACAAGGAACATCTCCTAATTAGAATTCACAGCTTTTACTTCCCCGGTTATTTCTAATCTGAAAATGGTTAACAACTTTAGTGTCTTCCAGGGATCAGAATAAATTGAATTCTCACACTTTCTTGGAGGTTACTCACTCCCTCTATCTCTCCACTGCTGTATTCTTTCAAAAGTTGGCTCCTGTTCTGTTTTTGCTCTTGGATCTACAAGAGCAAAACAGTCCAGAAATCTGTTCAGTCTGTGTGGTTTTCCCCCTCGCCCTCTAACACTGATAGGCCTCTGCGACTGTGCGAGCATGTTAGTCTTCTCCCATTCAGAATAATATGTATACACAGGCAAACTCAGCTTCTCTACTATTGGAGCCTCTGACTCTGCGCCAGAAATTACAGGAGGCTCCTAGTTCTTTGTGATAACTGTATCTAGGGAACCGTTGCACTGATTAATGAATTGCTGGAACTAATTCGCTTGTGGTCCGTTGAGGACTTTGTGAGCAGACATAAAAGCAGGCTTCCCCTAACGTGGTGTTGGTATTGACAGTGAGACAAGAGAGGGTCAGAGAGATGGTCTTTCCAGGCACCCAATAATTGCTCTAGTGGAATTTATGAAGCTCATTAGCCCTGAATCTTGTCCGTGATCTCATTCTTTAACATCGGCAGTGGGAAGGGAGCCAAGCTTGTTTTCTCTTCCTAGAGTGTATAGTCATCTTCCTGCTGAGTAAGATCCTTCCTGCCATCTTCCCAACGGTCCGGCTCCCCCCCCCCCCACTCTCTGTCCTTGCAGAAGCTATAGCCAAGAGACTTTTACTAGCCCAGGAAAATTACATTTGCTCCCTGCCTCGTGGCATGTCTGTTAGCTCCAGGCTTCACCGGGCTGCTTGCCAGAAGTGTCTTAGCCTGTTCTAGGATTCCCGTTTTCCTTGCTATTTTGCAATTTTAGGAGGAGGCCAGCCATCGGGAAGAAGTCTGGCATTGGGAGCAATTCAGAAGAAGGCTTGCTAGGCATTCCTATGAAGTTCCCGGAATATGGGATAGTCATACATATAAATCCTTGGTTATTTTCCAAAAGGTTTTTAATAGAATCTTCCTGGGCACACATGTGCCCCGAAAAGTCTTTTGAACTTAGTGAGCATGTTTTTGGTAACAGAACAAAAGGATTCTGTTCTGGTCCTTAAAAGTCCTATAAAGGAAATCTAATTGAGTTGCAAAGATTTTAAAAGTGTACATTAAAACATAATAATCAAATTAAGGTGCTAGGCATCAAAACAAAAATATCTTAATTTTTTGCATAAGACATCCAAACATGTATGTTTCAGATTAAAAGGCGTTCCAGAGTTGAGGTTATGCACAGTCTGCATAACTGTGATGGCGAATCTATGGCACAGTTGGCACGCGGAGCCCTCTGCAGGCACACGAGCCATCGCCCAGTTCAGCAGCACTGCGCCTGCTCACACGCCTCCCACGAGGCAGCTGATTTTTGAGTCACCGCGCATGTGGGAGACACGTGTGCGTGCGTGGGGGTGTGAGGGGGTCACATATGCACGCATGCCCCCCCCGCATCCAATTTTTGGCCCCAAGAGGCTTCTGGGAGGCCTGCTAGGCCCAAAATGGGCCAGCGGGGGAGGCGGGTCGTACATAGGAGCACGGGGGGCATGCGTGCATGCACAGGGGGAGTACGGGGGGTGTCACGCACGCATTGCATTATGGGTTTGAGCGCACACACAAACGCTGTTACGCACCCACGCAATGACAAAAGAGTTAGCCATCACTGCCGTAGTCTATTATGAAAGTATGATTGATAATCACCCTGTTGGCTTCTAGTGAGGTCATAGATTGCGTGTACTACGGTACGAGGCTGACAAACGGATTCTCAGCCATTTGACAGTAGGGGGTGGGGTGAAATGGATTTTTTTAAAAAATATATGAATGATAAACCTCTTACTTTAAAGGGAGTGCAATACCAAAGCAGCTAAAGCAGTGTCCCCTGCAAAAAAACCAAAATGGAATAGTGACAAATAGTGATTTCATTCATAAGCCCCGGAGCCAAAATACAGATGTTTGCAAAGAATATTTGGTTTGAAGTTTGGATTAAGAGGACTTTGATTTGCAGTAGAGCTGCTTAAAATTCTTGACCTCTTCTTATGACAGTTTTGTGTGTGTTTTCTTTTTACTTCCAGTCCTCTTCAGATTGGTAAACCTAAGCCAAGTTGCAGAGTGAGGCCCTGTATCAGGCAATATAATGCGGAAGCCCAGCCCTCAGAAAGGTAAGTCATAGCATTCAGTTTGCTAATCGCTTCAATAAAATGACCTGAGACATGGATAAGGCCATTGGTGAAGGGAGTGTAGGCTCTTAAGCAAACATCCAGACAATTGGGCTACTTTAAATATCAGCAAGCTAGAAAACCACTTCAAGTTTATTTTTATCCCTTTCTTCTTTCCCTGTCTTTTGTTGGGTTGTGGTTGTTTCTGAGCCGAAGTGGCGCAGTGGTTAGGGTGCAGTACTGCAGGCCACTTCAGCTGACTGTTATCTGCAGTTCAGCGGTTCTAATCTCACCGGCTCAGGGTTGACTCAGCCTTCCATCCTTCCGAGTGGGTGAAATGAGGACCCAGACTGTGGGGGCGATATGCTGACTCTGTAAACCGCTTAGAGAGGGCTGAAAGCCCTCTGAAGCAGTATATAAGTCTAACTGCTATTGCTATCGGTATCGTTTTTATCTCCATTGCCTGCCTACCTATCTGCTAAGGCTCTTTTAGACAAATCTAATTCCTGCAATAAATATGTTTGTTGGCCTCATTAAAGGCAAGGAGCTGTTCTCAAGTAAAACAGTATAGGATTTTTATCTTTATCGTGAAGACTCTCTCTGATAAGAACAGCCTTCTTTAGATTAAATCACGTCCATCTAATCCAGTGGTAGTCAACCAGTCCCTACCACCCACTAGTGGGCATTCCAGCTTTCATGGGGGGCGGTAGGGGTTTGCTATAACTCTGCTTTATAAATTTTATAAAGTAAAGTTACTTCCCTACTTTATAAATCACCATTAATATGAACCGGTGGGCGGTTAGAAAATTTTACTACTAACAGAGATACAAAGTGGGTGGTAGGTATAAAAAGGTTGACTACCCCTGGTCTAATCCTTCATCTTTCTCACCACGGTTCTCTAGTTCAGGGTGTTGAACTCAATTTCATTGAGGGCCATATCAGGATTATGTTTCACCTCGGGGGGGGGGGGGGGGGGTGTCGGAGGCCATAGCCAGGGTGGGCATGGCCAGTTTGACATCACTCATATCAGGGGGGGCACCTGTGGCGGCCGGAACCCATCCGCCCCCGAAGTAATGCGCGAACACTGCGGTGCGTGCTCTCCCATTTGCGAACCAGTAGGGAAGGTAAACGAATCCCACCACTGTGTGTAAACTAGTACTAAAGATCAGTGCTGTAATGAATGCTCTGCTAGTGATGCTGACAACTCACTTATTTTGCCTAGGATGTGTAGTGGCTGGCAGCCTTTTGGATTTCATCCCTGCAAACTCCCTACCTTCCTGCTCATCAGTGGCGGATTTTTTTTGTTTTACCTCTCGTGACATTTTAAAGACGTTCCTAGCTTCCCATTCTGTGAACAGGCTGAAGGGAGCTCTTTTGAGCCCATACTGCCTCTTTGGCACCATATGCTTATCATCCCAGCATGGGGCAAGCCAGTACTGTGTTGGCAGATGCCTCCTTGCCTTTTAATGAGGCATGAAACCAACCGCCAGGCTACCTCCCTGTACTTTCCTCTAGCGGCTGCAATCTTTTCTTCTCCGAGAGAAATTATGCTTGGGTTTTGTGGCATATGCACGCCAGGCAGGTTTTCCTTAAAACTCTGTTTACTGCTCTCTTTTGCCTCCACCTCCTCTTCCTCTCCCACACAACTAATCATCTTTGGAAGGAAAGAAGAGTTTCTGATCAAAACCAAGATATTTTTTGTTTGTTTGTTTGTGTAGCTTTCTGCTAAATTTACCCAGAATAAAAGAAGAGGAGATTGTAGTGAAGAGCCCAGGTTCCGCTCTCCACTGTCCTCTTCATTTACTACAGAAAGTAGGATGACTTTTGCAACAAATTCCCATGCCTGATTTATGCTGCTCGCTGCTTCTCCGCTTTTAACTTC